>NC_026151.1:9608210-9643040 GCF_000512975.1 Sesamum indicum
ATCAAATTTAATCATGTATGGCAAATATAATATATTTGCCGTGTGAACGGTATACCATTAAGAAAAAATAACTAAGTATATGACTAATATAATACATAATTATTTTATAATTAATTAGTTTGGGCGGCCATACTTAATTTGCAATAATTCTCCCCATACCTAATTAACCCCTTAAATATTGGTTGCATGTTGCATCTATCTATTAATAAATTGACAAAGTTGAAAAAGAGGGAAAATGGAGGGAAGAGTATTGGAGGAGATAGAGGTTAAGGTACCTGCAAGCGAAGCCTGGAAGCTCTGCGGCAGCCTCCTACTCGCCAAGATCGTGGGCGAAAGGCTTCCCAATCTCTTCAGTAAGGCGGAGGCCATAGAAGGCGATGGCTCTGCCGGGACCATCCTCCACGTCTTTTTCGCTCCAGGTATATATTGATAATAATAATAATAATAATTATTACATAATTTTGAATCCGGATTGATGATTAACGGCGGAAGGAGATGATGAAATTGGAAATAGGGACGGCGGGGCCGCCATGGTACAAGGAGAAGTTCACGGTGGTGGATAACGAGAGGCGAGTGAAGGAAGCGGAGGTGGTGGAGGGTGGGTTTTTGGATCTGGGATTTACACTTTACAGGGTGCGGTTGGAGGTGATAGAGAAGGAGGAGGAGGAGTGCGTGGTTAGAGCCACCATCGAGTACAAGTTGAAAGAGGAAGCTGCTGGGAATGCTGATTTGGTTTCCATTCAGCCCCTCGTTGCTATGATGCAGGTTGCTGCAGATTACTTGACCAACAACTACACCACCACCACCAACTGATGCACATCTCCAACTCCAACTACTCCTTCCGTGTTGTGTATTATATATTGCAATGATATGAATATGTTCAGCTAAAATTCCCCTAAGAAATGTAAACTTTTGCCCTTTAAATAGCTAGAAATTTTGAAAAATCATGATAGAAGAATAATTTCCTTTTTTTTTCTTTTTCCTAAAAATAAATGCATAAAGACAAAAATAAGCCAAAAGACTAAGCTATGTGCCAGTTATATGATCATTTTCCAGCTAGCGATGGTCATATTTTTACTGAAAGATCGTCAGATTGACCAATTTGAAAAATGTCCCTCATGCCTTGAACAATTATATTATTTTTAATATATTTTAGTATTTTGCCCATTAACTCATTGCGAAATTACTTTTTAATTATTTTTTTTAATAAGTAAAAAATTTATATTAAAAGTGCAGTATAAATTTATATATATATAATAGATACACAATAAATATAATATAACCAACAACTCATATAGGCTTCTTAAAAGAAATCAACAAAATACTTAACCAAAAATTAAATGTTTTTACAAAAAAATAAATAAATATATTTTATCATATTCTTTAAAGAAAGTATGTCAAAAAAACTGATATTTAATATTCATTTTTATCTAAAAAAATAGATAGTTAATAACTTAATTTTATTATCAGATTAATAAAATATTTTCATGAATTCTTTTTTGTATTTATTGTACTCATTTATTAACATTGAGTCTGTGAAAAAAAATAAAATTTAAACAATTTAACTCACTAATTATATTTTACTTTATTATAAATAAAAAAAGATATTTTTTTCAATTAAGAATATTTTAATTAAACTTAAATACAAAATTACTAAAAAAATTATTTGAACTAAATATATATATATATGTAATAAGAAAAATATTGTCTAAAAATTTAATTGTAGAATGTAAGCATTACATTTATTAGTTTAGGGGGTAATTGTTAGTACATGACGAATAGTTCAGCAAGTAAAGTGTATTTTATCCTAAATTATACAATATTAAAAAATTTAAAAGCTCACTATCTGCATTATATTTTACAGAGTAAATTGTTTATGTAAAACATACATAAATATGTATAAATGGTACGTAACATATAATTTTATTAAAATAAAATGTTATGTTATATTAAAATTATATATTTTATATTCAATTACATATAGTAGTGAATAAGTTGAATGAGCTGTAAGACTAACTCCAGATAAAATTTCTCACATGAAAGCTAATTTTCAGTTGACTTAATCTTAGCCGCAACCCATTTCCCTAGTTTTGTAGATGATATTAATGCTAATGCAAGTAGTCTATTTTTACTTTTTGTTTCATTTTAATCCTTTAATAGTCCCTACTCATTTAATTCTAATTCAAAAACTCATGCCCTTCAATAATTTATCAACAAGTTCAAAAAGTATCATTTACATGAAATAATTTATTATTTTTTTATAGCCAAAATAAGTGAGAACAATAATAGAACCATTATTTTCGTTAAAAAAAATAATATTAACACAATTACTTATAGTTCAGAAGTAAAAAAAATAAATATACTAAAATATACATGGATCGAGATCCGCATATTTTGTTTTTATTTTAAAATATACGACCTCGTCTCGGGGTGGCGGAGCACCGATTGTCATTATTTACAATTTAAAAAATTATTAATATTAAAAACATGTAATTGTATTTTATTATTAATAAAAATTATATTTTTTTTTGTAATTTGTCAAATAATTGCAATAAGGTCCAAATTTTTAAGGTCCATATTTTTTCTAAAATGCATAATTTTCTAAACATTGCAATAAAGCCCAAAATTATATTAAGGTCCCCTAATTTTCTAAAAGATTCATTTAAGTGCATAATTTCCTTAAAAATTACATTGACATCCTTAATTTTCTAATAATTTCATAAAATTCCTATTTTCCTAAAATTACAATAAGGTCCTCCAATTTTTTAAAAATTTTATTTAAATGCATAATTTTCCTAAAAATTGCATTGTAGTCCTTAATTTTCTAATAATTTCATAAAAATTCAAATTCTCTAAAATTACATTAAGGTCCTCAAATTTTTGAAAAAATTTATATAAGTGCAAATTTCCCTAAAAATTGCATTATTGTCCTTAATTTACTAATAATTTCATAAAATATTTATTTTTCTAAAATTACATTAAGGCCCTCGAATTTTCTAAAAATTTTATTTAGGTGCATAATTTCACTAAAAATTGCATTGTAGCCCTTAATTTCTTAATAATTTCAAAAAATTCTTATTTTCCTAAAATTATATTAAGGTCCTCTAATTTCCTAAAAATTTCATTCAGGTGCATAATTTTCAAAAAAATTGCATTGTAGTCTTTAATTTTTTTAATAATTTCACAAAATTCCAATTTTTCTAAAATTACATTAAGGTTATCTAATTCCCTAAAAATTTTATTTAGGTGCATAATTATGGTAAAATTGTATTGTTGTCCTTAATTTCTAATAATTTCATAAACTTTTTATTTTTCTAAAATTACATTAAGGTCCTTTAATGTCCAAAAAGATCCATTTAGGTGCATAATTTTTCTAAAAATTGCATTGTAGTCCTTAATTTTTTTATAATTTTATTAAAATTTCTATTTTTCTAAATTACATTAAGGTCCTCTAATTTACAAAAAAATACATACATATATAATAAAATTACATATAAATTTTGGAAAATTGCAGAAAATTATAAAAAATAAAAAATATCAGAAATTATGAAAATTTCTGAAACTTTTTTATAAAATTACAGAAATTCCCAAAAAAGTTTCGGAAATGTCCAAGCATCATCGTCATAATTTTCAAGCATCATCATCATGAAATCAATATTGACAATTAAAAAATTAAAAATTAATGAAAAAAACTCGAATATAAGAAGTTTCATGAACTCATAAAAAAATAATAAATATATATTTAATGTGTAACCAAAAATGATTATAACTAGCAAAAAGTTCATGTACTTCATGGACTCGTGAAACCAAAAATGATCATAAAATGAGTAAAACACAATAAAAAGAAATTCAATCTTTCATGATCTCATGGAACAAAAATTAAAAATCAATGAAAAAAAAATTTAACATAAGAGATTTCATGAAGTCATAAAAAATGGTAATATATTCATATTAAATAAAATAACTAATAAAATAAAAATTAAAAAGCAAGGGAGAATTTTTTTCCCCATACCTTGAATTATGAAAGTCTCTTTTCTTAATTTCTTGTCTATCACTTTTATATATATTGGTGTATATATATATGTGTGCATCGATAAGGCATACACCTAACGTAATGAAGAGAAATTATAAAAATTAATCAAATTTAAAATTTAAAAAATAAGAATATCTTACGTTTTTGTTAGAGAATACATCATTCTTCTTTAATAAGCATTGTTATTTATCACAAATATTTTTAAAATGCATAAATGTTGAAAACTAAATACTGAAAGTTTGAAAAATTATAAAGATGAAATATTATAAAGGCGAAATTTGAAAATTAAGAAAAATAATCTTTAATACTCTCCACAATTATGAAACAACCAATTACCATAATTTGAAACAATACAAAAAATCAAAATTATAAAAAATTAGCATTAGGTCAAAATTAGATAATTAAATAATACTGGAATATGATTATAATTCATAGGAGATTAAATTTTAAGAAACAAGGAATAATAGATTTTTTAGATTTCAAAAATCAAATTGCTAATTTGGTACCACTATGTAAACAATATAAAAAAATTAAATATGTTAATTACTGTCAGAAAATATGTACGGATTAATTGAATTATAATTTAAATTATATTTTAAAAAATTAATTATGTGAAAGTAATTTTGATTTAATGATTTCGAATTATTAATTTTTTATTTAGTCATGCATTTGTTAAATATTTAAATAGTTTTATATGTATATATCATCTCAATTGCAAGAAAATAAAAAGAAATGAACAGTACCGACTAATATTAAAAATATATGGTTACATATGGCGAACTTTCAATTAAAATAATTTTAACATAAAATTCATTTTGAAATTGAAATAAAAATAATTATTACCACAAAAGAATATGGGGATGGGAAATATATATGTTACAATCAATTAAGGAAATTATTTATTGCCATTAATACTTACTATTAATATTTACCTATTAATTAAGTATTTTGATTATTTAAAAACAATATAAATTCTAAGAATTCACCTTTTGGTCAAAATAGAAAAAATTTGGTCAAAAGACCCCCTTCAAATATTATATATAATAGATATGATTTTATATGGTGGATTTTCAATTAAAAATAATTTTAATATGAGATTCATTTAGAAATTAAAATGAAAATAATTATTACCACAAATATATATTGGGGTGGAGAATATATATGTTATAATCAATTAAGAAAATTATTAATATTACCATGAATACTTACCATTAATATTTACCTACCAATTAAGTATTTCTATAATTAGAAAAAATTCTAAATTCTAAAAATCACTATTTGGTCAAAATTGAAGAATTTGGATAAAACATCTCTCTTCAAATAATATATATAGATGAAGTGCTTGTAGTTCCCTTCACAAAGTTGAAAAAGAAGGAAAAATGGTGGGTGGTGTTTGGGAGGAGATTGAGGTTAAGGTACCTGCAAGTGAAGCGTGGAAGCTCTACGGCAGCCTCCTACTGACCAAGGTCACGGTCGAAGCGCTTCCCGATCGCTTCAGCAAATTCGAGGTCATAGAAGGCGATGGCTCCGCTGGAACCATCCTCCACATCTTTTTAGCTCCAGGTACATTGATAATATAATGATACTTAAATGATTTTGAATCTGGATTTATGGTTGACGGCGAAAGGTCATGATGAATTTGGAAACAGGGACTGCGGGGGCAGCGTCATACAAAGAGAAGTACACGGTGGTGGATAACGAGAAACGAGTGAAGGAAGTGGAGTTGGTGGAGGGCGGATTTTTGGATTTGGGGTTTACAGTTTACAGGGTGCGGGGGGAGGTGATAGAGAAGGAGGGGAAGAAGGAGGAGTGCATTGTGAGAGGCAGCATAGAGTATGAGTTGAAAGAGGAAGCTGCTGGGAATGCTGCTTTGGTTTCCATTGAGCCCCTCCGTGCTATCATGCAGATTGCTGCAGATTACTTGACCAAAAACTACACCACCAACGTCTGATGCACATCCATCTCCCTCCTACTACTGCTACTCATTTGATCTCGTTTGGGATTTGTCTAAGTTATGTTATGTATTTGAATTGGAGGATGGAGGTTGGGACTGTTCCCTCAAAGACTTTGTATAAAGAGAATAAGTGCGACGACTTTCTCCGCAAATAATAGTTCATGCATTCAACGTCGTTTCTCTGCCGGCCTCCAACTACAAATGTTTATATCACCAACTGACAATCACATTTCTCTTTACTCCAACCAACGTGACCAAAGATTGAATCGGTTACTGAGTCGCTAATCTATCAAGTTAAAAAAATATATACATGTAGGAAATCAGTATCATATATCCTAATTGATTAACCTAAAAAAGTAATAAAATAAATGCAAACTACAAATAATTAAACATATATGTTTGGTATAGGTATGGCAACAAATTTGGTATACTTCTTTGTCGGATCCGGGCCAATAAAGTGAAACCTGAACCTGCCTCAAACCCGTCCTTTAATAATTTTTTATATTTATTTTCTTGTATTAATACTAGTTATTACAAAATTATGATATTAAATGTAAATCCTTAAACAATTTTCCATATGTCCAGTTCTATAAGAAACACAAAAAATTTAAAAACAGTTGAATGTATTATATATATTATATATTCATTTGAAATTAAAAAAAAATATGTTAAAGTATTTAAGTCATATGATATTATTTATTGAAACAATTATAAA
This sequence comes from Sesamum indicum, assembly GCF_000512975.1. Classification (NCBI taxonomy): domain Eukaryota; kingdom Viridiplantae; phylum Streptophyta; class Magnoliopsida; order Lamiales; family Pedaliaceae; genus Sesamum; species Sesamum indicum. The sequence goes on from NC_026151.1 coordinate 9,614,913, forward strand.
AACAAATAACTGAATATACTATCGATATTTTATAATTTATTTTAGATTCAAAATTGGAATATAGTAGGTTCCATAAGCTACGTCTGTTTCACTTTTGGTCTCATTCGTTATTAGCATTTTTAGTCCCGTAACTTACAAAAATTAACACCTCTCCTCATCCATTTTTTTGTATACTTTATTTAAATACATTGATTAATGTATATTAATACTTTTATCATATTTCTTTTTAATTGTTCACGCATGACGTGTACATAGACTGCCAGTTAAACATAAAACAACACGAGATTTAATTTTAGGAGTTAAAGATAAGTCTAATAAAATTAAATCTTAACAATGTTTATTATATATTAGCAGCTACAATTTTGAAGAAAAAGTTGGTGGAATGTACTTTTAACTAGATTATTTGTTGGATTTCAAATATATATAAAATTTATTTTAAGAGTTTTTTATAGAACTTTTTCTATAAAATGGAATTATATATTTAGAAAACCTCTAAAAATGAATTACATATATATATATGAATTCCAACACATAATTTAGTTAAAAATATATTTTACCAACTTTTTATTCAAAAATCCAAATACTTAATAAATATTGTTAAGGTTTAACATTTTTTAAATTTATCTTTAACTCTTAAAATAAAAAATTACTGACGTAGATTTTATTTATTGTATTTTCAAATTAGATAAGTTTTATAGCATTTATTCATATTTTTGGTTTTTTGTTTTTGTAACTACTGAAGGAAAAAAAAAAGAGACAGTTTATTTTTTAAATTAAGCAATATATTCTTATCATGTTTATAAATTTTTCATTATTCACACAAGATAATTGCAACATATCAACATAAAAAAATACTAAAAAAATATTTTTTTTAGTTTAAAAGAAGGATTAATTTGATAATTTTTACAAACTTAAGGGACTAAAATAGTAAAATCAAATTTATCGACCATTTTAGGGCCAAAGAGTCAAAATTAACACGGCCACATTTTCGCTAGAAAATGGTCAACGGGACCAAATTGAGACAAAAACTATAGTTTAAGAATACTAAAGTTAAGAAATGAATTTAACAGAGTAAAGTGATTTTAAATGAAAATTTAATAGACCAAATTGAATATTTACCCTAAATTTTATTAATATTTCGTAAAATATTGTAAAAAAATATTTTTTACACTAATAATTAAGTCTATTATTGGTGTAGTACAAAATATTTAAATGCTTTATTTTTGTAGAATGGTAATAAAGGCATAACAAAATAAAGAAATTTGGACGAAAGTACTCTATTTAGGTATGTGCAAACTAGCCGAGCTCGCAAAAAATCTGAGCTCGAGCTCTAGTACTAGACAATGTGCTCAAGCACGAGCTCGAGCTCAAACTCGCGAGCTGCTTGTCATTCCCAAAAAGAAAAACCAGCGCAACAATACGAAAATAGTGGAGTTGCAACAGTCAACACATATAAGAGATAACAATCACAAAAATCCAAACTCCATCTCTAATACATATAACATCATTTGTCATTCCCCAACTATACACAACAACAATGGTACAAAAATCTAGCCAAAGTCTAATCACAACCAAACAAAGCCTTCAATCAGTCATTTGTTCAAACACCTTTAAAGCAAAATCTGCTTTCTTCTGCAAACTGTAAAAAAAAAAAATTACAAAGAAGAAAAATACCTGTTAATGGTGGAGCCGAACCGAGGGTGTGTCGTGTGCCGATGGATTTGTGGATGTGAAGCTGGAATTGGAGTTGTGCAATTTTTTCCGTCTTCGCGCTCGAGAGAGAGGGGGGGTCAGACTTTAGAGAGAGTTTTCACTTAAATCACATTACATATGTTTAACTCTCCTGACTTCATACCTTTTCTGTTCTATTTTTAATTTTAATTTTAATTTTAATAAATTTATTTATTTATTTATTTAATAAATAAATATAGGGATAAGATAACTAATAACAAATATATTTTGTTGTAGTTCAAATCAAAACGTATTAAATTGTTGATTAAGTTTGTTTTTAGATAAATACATATTTTAATATCATCTAAAATTCAAATATGCTATATTGACTAGCAACTTCAATATATGGTGAATTTAAAAAATAAATGCGTTTTGCTGTAGCGAATGTTGAAATTATAACGATAAAATTCATATGTACTACATTAAATATTATTTACAAAAAAATTATCAAAATGTACTAAATTGTTGATTAAACTTTTTTCTAAATAATACGAAATAAAATACCATATTTTAATATCATCTAAAATTAAAATATGAGACATGGACTAATAATTTTCATATATAGTGTATAAATACATTTTGTTATAATGGATTGAAAATATATATCCATTATATTATTATTTATTTAGAAAACAATTATCAAAATGTATACCAAATTGCCTATTAAGTTTATTTTTAATATAAATTAAAATATTATATTTTACTATCATTGAAAACTAAAATACGAGATATTAACTAATAATTCTAATTGATGATGAACTTTTAATATTTATTTACAAGAAAAGGTATCAAAACTTATTAAATTATTGCTTAAGCTTATTTTCAAATAATATAAATAAAAATACTATATTTTATTATTATGTAAAATTAAAATAAGAGATATATTGACTAATAACTCTAATATATGGTGAATTTTGTATATAAAGTTTATCTAATTATTGAATATACACTTAAATAATGCTTATAAAAAAAATAAACATATTAGTTTTAAAGATGTATTTGTAATTTTTAAATAACGAAAGAGTATTTGTAATTAAGACAACCACAAAAAAAACCCATTGCAATTTACCCTTTAGATTATAGTATACAAATTTGTAAACGTTATAATACTTAACATATTTAATTTTTCTTTTAATGCAAGTAAAAACAAAAGTTGTACAATTTTGTCAACAATGTTTATATTTGTGTTTTTATAAATATTTAGATTTATATGTCACCAATCACATATTTATTTGAATTATATATATATACATTTCTTTTTATTTTGTTTCAATTGATACTATATGTATCAAAATTGATTAAAATACGTAATTTAAATATATTGATTAATGTATATTAATATTTTTATCATGATTTTTTTATTTTTTTCACAGATTGGGTGGGCGTGGGCGTGGACTATTGGTTAAAATAAAAGAAGGCAAGATTTGATTACAAGTTATTGAGGAGCTATTCGTCGATGCGAAATTAATGAATTGGATCTGGAAGAGGTCATTTTCATACTTGAGAACAGGTCGATGTATTCGCTGCCACCCTGTTTTGCGAATTGAATATTCTTTTTTTTTTTATTATTATTTCAAATCATTCTTATGTTTAAAATTAATGGTTGAATCACGTTAGATGTATAAAAATTACTTTCAATTGTAATTAATTAAATAGTTTACATATATATATGTCAATGTATATATAATTCTACACCAACTTTTTTTTAATTACGTAATTACATCAATATTTTATTAAATTGAATAATTCGATAGTATATTAGTTTGATCAATAAATTAATATGACAAAAGACTATGAAATAAATATAATAAACTCACATAAAATGAAACAAATACTCATTTTCATCAATATATAGTATGACTAAGAACTATAAAAATAAATGTATAAAACTCACTAATAGTGAGACAGATACATTCACATCTAGTCTTAAAGTTATTAAGGACTCTAACCTTAACCGTTAGCCTAACACATTATTGTAAATTCGATATCAATCATAAAACACAACTGCTATATAATTAATTCTGGTCTGATTTTGACCAGCGTCGAATATGCGACCTCGATCAACGATCTTAATTTGTCCACGTAGCCTCCCCAAATCTGTGATAGGTCTTGAGGAATAAAACTAGTACGTCAGGCTAGTCGAGTTTGTCCTGACGAAGACCCTCCGAAGCTCAAATTAGTTGGTGGTCGAGATAGAAATATGCGATCTAAGGTTAAAGCAATAAATGACTGTTACCTTGAGTGAGTGAGATCTGAAGTATTTATAGGGTCTTATTTGATACTATAGATCAGACCACGTGTTCTCATCTAAGCCTCTCCTAATTTCAATTTTGTGGTGCTTAGTCATCTTCTGGTTTCGGGTCAACCCGCAAGACGGGTCTTAACAAGCCAGACCCACGACCTCTTGCGAGAATCTTGATGAAATATCCATTTTGCCGTGAATGAAGGACTTTTTTATCTTTTAATAAATAAAAACCCCCCATCAAATTTGATAAGAGGTTTGACTTGAATTTCTAATTTAAATATAGCTTTCATCTATCTATGTATAAATATGAAGTGCTCCTAGTTTCCTGCACAAAGTTGAAAAAAGAGGGAAAATGGTGGAAAGAGTTTGGGAGGAGATGGAGGTTAAGGTACCAGCAAGCGAAGCCTGGAAGCTCTACGGCAGCCTCCTACTAGCGAAGGTCGTGGTCGAAGCGCTTCCTGATCACTTCAGCAAAGTCGAGGTCGTAGAAGGCGATGGCTCCGCCGGAACCATCCTCCACATCTTTTTAGCTCCAGGTATATTGATAATATAATGATACTTATATGATTTTGAATCTGGATTGATGGTTGACCGCGAAAGGTCATGATGAATTTGGAAACAGGGACGGCGGGGGCGGCGTCATACAAGGAGAAGTACACGGTGGTGGATGACGAGAGACGAGTGAAGGAGGCGGAGTTGGTGGAGGGCGGGTTTTTGGATCTGGGGTTTACACTTTACAGGGTGCGGGGGGAGGTGATAGAGAAGGCGGGGAAGAAGGAGGAGTGCATCGTGAGAGGCACCATAGAGTATGAGTTGAAAGAGGAAGCTGCTGGCAATGCTGCTTTGGTATCCATTGAGCCCCTCCGTGCTCTCATGCAGGCTGCCGCAGATTACCTGACCAAAAACTACAACACCAACGTCTGACGCACATCCATCTCCATCTCCATCTCCTGCTACTCTTTCTGTGTTATTAATTTGATCTCGTTTGTGATTTGTGTAAGTTAGTTCATGTTATGTATCCGAATTGGAAGATGGAGGTTGGGGCTGTTTCTTCAAAGACTTTGAATAAAAAGGATAAATGCGACGACTTCCTCCGCAAATAAATAGTTCATTTATCAACATCATTTGTGCCGCCCTGCAACTACAAATGTTTATATCACCAATTGACAATCACATTTCTCTTTGACCTTCTACTACTCCGACCAACATTGTATTTCAAAAATTAAAATAAATTATCCTCTGTCAATGTTTTAAATAGGGGTAATTTACTTCATTTTTCAAAACACAAATAGGGGATATTTTGCTCATTTTTATATCACAAGAATAAATTGCAATTTTCCCTACCAAAATGTGACCATAAATTGCATTCGTGATTTTATTTTAAAAAGGATAAAATGCTTGAATGTTTTGAGGAAGCCAAAGAATGTGAGGCCAAAAGACATGCCCATTCCTCCTCCCTCTATTCTGTCTTCGTTTTCTTGAATTATTGATTAATTAGTTCCTGTAAAATGTAACATATACCAAAAAAATCTGAAAGTAGAGAAAGAAAAATCTACAAAAATCACCAAGAGATGATTGATCAGAATGAAAGACGTGTTGAATATCAACTTGAGGTGGAGAAAAAGAGAGAGGGGGTCCAGTGGGGAGGAGAAGACGACGTGTGAAGTAACGTAGGCAAGTTGGGAAGGGTTGAGAGACGTTTAAGAAAGGGTATTTCTGGTAGTTAATTAAAATACATTAATCAATCTATATTAATACTTTTCTTATAATTCTTTTTATTTATTCACACATTGCCTTTGCGTGAACTGCTCAAATAAAACAAGCCAAAATTTAATCATAAATTAATAAAAGTCTTTGTTTGTCGATACCAAATTAATAAATTGGATTCTGAAGAGGGTTCAGTACAGGTCAATATATTCGTTGCCAGCTTATTTTGCGAATTTTTTAATTCATTTTAAATCATTCTTATGTTTATAAATTAATGAATGAATCACGTTATGTGTATAAAATTTACTATCTTTTGTAATTAATTAAGTAGTTTACAAATGTCAATGTGTATATATAAAATAAAGCAAAGCATATAATAACATATGAAGTAAAAAAAAAATTAAATATTTCTATTCGTCAGGCATAAATTTGGGTTCATCAGTATTTAATTGAAAATATTCTACGCCAATTCTTTTTATAAAAATGATAAATTTAGGAATTCATCAATACATTAGTTCGATAATGTATATATATCTATATGACTAAATTTATGAAATAAATAAATACTTATTTCGATTAATACATCAATATAATTAAGAATTATGAAATAAATAAAATAAACTTATATAAAATGAGATAAATACTCATGCGTTTATTGAAATTCAAACCTATAACCTTAAATTTATAAAAATAGAATCCTAACATTAATCATTAGACTAACACAATAAGGTAAATTTTACACCAAGCATGCGATACAGTTGTATTTTAATTAATGCAGAATTCTGGTCCGAACACGGGTCGACAAAACTATGTCGACACTTTTGAAGTCATATTTAATTATATAAGCACTTTTTAAATTGTAATTACAAATTAACCATGTAAGAAGGACAAATTAAATTCTACAATTACAACTCTGTGGCAAATTACATCGACATCCTTATAATTGTATGGGATAATTACAACTTTGGTCCTCATATATTGCCATTAATTTGTTTTCAATCCATAAACATATTTCAATCCTATTTTTGTCCTTCAACTTATAAAATATTAACAATTTCTGTCATCAAGCCTAATCAATGATAATTTTGTCCTTTCAAAGAAAACATATAGTCTAACTATCTTTTTCTTATGCTCATGATCAAACCCAACGTGCTTTTTAAAAATAAAATTTAATATACCTTTTTTTAATTGTTTTATTTCCAAGTCATTCTAAATTTTTAATTTTACGGATTTTCTCCATTCATATGTATATTTCAAGAAGCGCAAATATATCAAATTACTTAAATAGGAAACAAAAGATTTTCTGCAAATAATATGTGTTACCTAACTACTAAAATAAAAAGGAAATAATTCATAAGTAAAGTTACCTTTTGTCGAGCCAAAATTATTGTATCCAAAAGAGGTATCTTTAGATTTCGGGGTGGATTAATATTATACTCTATTTAATATATATACAATGTTATGTGGATAAAAATTAAACATTTATTTTATTTATAGAAAAAAAAATGTAAATTACATTGGGTTTCTATGAAGTTTTGCATTAATTACAAATTCTTTGTCATTGTTTGAGAAATATCAACACCCTATTGATTTAACGATTTTCCAACAATTAGTCCAATCTATTAGTCTTTGTTAGATTTTCATCTATTCACTAGAAAGAATACGATTTTTTGTTACGGTTAATTACTATAATCATAAGAAGAAAACTGTTGTAAATACAAATCAACTACGGCTTCACAACAGCCATTGCCCGTTCTTTCTGCAAATATTGCCAAAACATTAGTCATTATGTTTTGGCTATGTCTAAAAATCATGGCAAATTGATCAGTCGTGGTAAAAACATAAGCTTTTGCTTTGATTTTATTTATCCGTGGTTACCTTAAAAAAATGTATACATATTGCGCATATATATATATATATATAGAGAGAGAGAGAGAGAGTAAAATTCATATTGACACTCGAATTTTGTTATTAATAACACTTTGGTACCTGAATAATTATAAATATCTCAATTAATACACGAATTTTTTTATTAATATCTCATTGGTATACGAGTAACTACATATGACTTAATTAATTAGTACTCAAATTTCAACATTAATATTAGGTTTTCGCCTGATTCGTATTGATTATTTATTTGTTTTATGTAATGACCTTTTTGTCTTTAGATAATAAATAAAATCATAATAAACATATAAAATTGTTTGAATAAAATTAATCTATGTACTTGATTTGATTATATAAGCCTTAGGTGCCGGCGAGTGTTCTATTCTATTCACCCATGTTTAATTGCTCCCATCTGTCTACAGAATTTTTTTTTACTAAAATTAGACTGGCCCAAACTAAATGAATTATAAAATAGAATAAATTACAATGATCTCTCATAAGTTTGGCATAATTACGAATACTCTCTCGTTGTTTAAAAAATTACAAATAACCCCCTAATATTTGAGAAAATTATGTAATCTTTGGATGAAGGTATGAAATTGTCAATTTTGCTCTTAATGTATTTCTTTTGTTGTTTTTTAAAAAAATTTAAAAATTTATAAAAAAATCGAACGGGATGAATGAAAAAATTTTAAAAATTATACAAAATTATCCACTTATTTCATAAAAAAATAATAAAATTATAATTTTTAATCCACAAGAAAATTTTGGTCAGTTCACCATAAAAATGAATGAAAATATAACAGATTGGACTAATTATTAGACGGCCGTTAAAATCGGGAGGTATTGGTAATTTTTCAAACAACAAGGGAGTATTTATAATTATACCAAACCTCGGGGGGAGGTTGTTGGAATTTACCCTATAAAATAAGTGTAATATACTTATGATATGATTGATCACTCTCCTCAACAGCACACCAACTGTACGATAATTTTTTTATATTTAGCATATAATTCCTTCAATTTCGATCAAATACTATCTAAATTAAATTTCTACCTTCCATAAATCTGTGTTAAATGGGCATAATGTCCTCAAAAAAGAAGAAACTTGAAAGACGAAAAAAGGCCCAAAAATGGAGGGAAGAGTATCGGAGGAGATAGAGGTTAAGGTACCTGGAAGCTCTACGGCAGCCTCCTACTCGCCAAGATGGTGGACGAAGGGCTTCCCAATCTCTTCAGGGTGCGGTTGGAGGTGATAGAGGAGGAGGGGCAGAAGGGGGAGTGCATGGTGAGAGGAAGCATAGAGTATGAGTTGAAAGAGGAAGCTGCTGGGAATGCTGGGTTGGTTTCCATTCAGCCCCTCCTTGCTGTCATGAAGCTTGCTGCAGATTACTTGACTAAAAACTACACCACCAACGTCTGACGCACATCCATCTCCATCTCCATCAGCAAATAAAAAATATGCAAAAACCCTCCGGTGAAAAATATAGAAAATCAGCAAATTGTGTTCTATGCCCACAAGAAGATGAAAAAAGAAAAACTAAAATTATTGTTATGCATAATATACCTCAAGATACAAAATTTTATTTTTCCTCAAAAATAAAAACCTTTTAAAATTGTAATTACACCCTTTTTATAAATTTACTGTTTACACTTGATCTTATTTTATTAATATTTGAACAAAAGATACTGACATCAGTAAAAGAATTACATAAATTTCTAATTTTACCGCTCATTTAACATTTTCATGTAATAATTTTGTACTTATAAAGGAAAAATGTATTAATATTAACCTTACATCATTAATATATATATATATATATATATAATACATTTATCTTTATATGTACAAAAATATACTTGAAAAGACTACATGAGAGGCAAAATTAAAATTTACGTAATTTTTTGGCTTATCTATTTTTTTTAATGTATAATAATACTTTGAAATGTGAAAAATTATTTACTATATACACAGAAAACATCTTGGAGTACTACTCTTTCTTCAAAGACTTTGATTAAACTTATGATGTACATTCAAATGGACATCATTAATATATATATATATATATATATAATACATTTATCTTTATATGTACAAAAATATACTTGAAAAGACTACATGAGAGGCAAAATTAAAATTTACGTAATTTTTTGGCTTATCTATTTTTTTTAATGTATAATAATACTTTGAAATGTGAAAAATTATTTACTATATACACAGAAAACATCTTGGAGTACTACTCTTTCTTCAAAGACTTTGATTAAACTTATGATGTACATTCAAATGGCCTTTTCAGGAAAAAAAAAAAAAAAAGAAAAGAAAGGAATTTGTCAAAGAAAAGAACGGAATTTGTCAAGTTTTTTAATTTTTAAATTTTTAATTGTCAATTTTATGAAGCAAAAGATCTTAACATTTACTCTCGTATTTTATGAAATTAAAAGTATTATTTTATCTTTTCTATTCAAATAAATAATTCATCCAACATCACCGCCGGCCTACCTACCTCTGTAATATTTATATGACCAAATGACAATCACATACTTCTCCCTAATCTTCTACTCCTACCTCTGTCATTATTATACCATCAAAAAGTGTACATTTATTGTTTAGGGTTAATTATATCAATACTTTTTGAGGTCATACTTAATTATTATCATTCTAATTACAAATTTACCATATAACAAGGGCAAAATTCTATAGTTACACCCCTGACGTAAATTACATCGACACTCCTTAGAGATGTATGCAATTTTACAAAAAATAGAAAATGGGATTAATTAAACTTAGGCCCCTTTGCAAGATGCAAAATTATACTTTTCACTTAATAAGTTTTGAAATTATATTCTCCTTCAAAAAAATTTTATTTACACCTGACTTTATTTCATTAGGGTTTCAACAAAATGCTAACATTAGAAAAAAAAAATTATATAACTTTTAAATTTGCCCCACATTTAATATTCTCATATATATTTTTATACTTATATATAATATAGATATATATATATACTTTAACATTATTATATTTTTTTCATTATATCTGTGTCTGTATATATTATGATTCATTTGATTAAGATGATGAGTCAAACAATGGCAAATTTGGCAATTACTTAAGCTTGAAACAAAAGATTTTCTACAAATAATATATATATATATTACCAAAAAAGATACGATTCTCACAAGTAGTCATTAAAGTTATCGTTTGTCGTGCCCAAAATTATTGGATTCGAAAAGAGGGTATCTTTATATTTCGGGGGAGATTAATATTATATTCTTTTTAATATATATACACTGTTATGCCGATAAAAATTAAATATTTATTTTATTTATAAAAGAAAAAGTAAATTATTTCGAGCTTTCATGAAATATTACATTAATTATAAATATTTTTATCTTTATTTGAGTAATTTAACAGTTATCCAATTCTTAGTTCAATCTATTAATTTCTGTTAAATTTTTATTTATTTTTTATGATAAATTAATAAAAATGTCATTGAGTATTACGAATTATGAGCTTATAAACAGACACAGTTTTTGTAATGTTTAGATGTAAGGGGAGATTCATATTATATTTCATTTAATATATATACAATATTTTGCCGATAAAATTTATAATATTTATTTATTTATAAAAGAAGAGTAAGTCATAAGATTTTATAAAATTTCAAATATATTTCTCTCATTGTTAGAGAAATCATTAATATCCTATTGATTCAGTTGTCATCCAATAGCTACCATAATCTATTAGTCTCTATTAAGACTTTATTCATTTTTTATGGACAATCGACAAAAAATATCCTTATGGATTAAGAATTACAAGCTTACTTTTTTTTTAATAAAAAATTATAGACTAAGTGAAATTTATTTTACAAACTTTAAAATTTTTCCATTCACCTTATTCTTTTTCTATTTACATTTTTTTTTGTCAAATTGCATATTAACCCTGTATCTTAAAAAATCAGCTAAAAATTCCCTTTTACAAAATATCCATTCTGTTTTATTAAATATAACACACTCACCCTTCGCCGTTAATTGAAGCTAACGACATTAAATGTTTTTTGTCAAAAGGCCATTATGTCCTTATCAATTATATATTATTTTTTTTTCACGATAGTTGAATATTTTTTTATTGCATAACAAGCATAGGATTGATCAATACATCTAAGCCATTAAATCTAAATTATTAAAGGTGTAAGATTTAATTAATTTTGATATATATTATATTTATAATTCTATAATATAAAATATGATATATAAAAAATAATAAATAATAAAATTAACCTCCCCATTTCCGTTACTAGGCCCCACTCCACCTCCGCCACCAGTTCCCCTTCCACCTGCCGCCCAGAGCAGAGAGGCGACGTCACCGCCAACCATATGGCCAAACGCCATGCGGTGGCATCACAGTCGTCCATTTTTTTTTTAATTTTTTTAATAAATTTAAAAATTAATTTAAGAGAAAGAAAAATTTGAAAATGATAAATAAAATTGATTTAAAATTTTAATAATTTAAAATAGTTAAAAACAGTATTAAATTTTCATTGTAAATACATATTAGTAATTTAAATTTAAATTATTTATAGCAAATAATCTATTAAAATATATTTAAATTAGTTAATAAAAATATTATTTATTGTTTATTAATATTTAGATTGATATATTTAAATTTTAAAACATAATATTCTTTGTATGGTGATTTTAATTTGATTTTTATTTAAATAATAAATTTATAGAAAAGCATATTTTTTTGTATTTTAACATTTAATTAGGAGGGATGAAAATACAAAAAAAAATAATTAAAAACAAAGTTAGAACACATACATTTGATCATGGTAATTTCAAACACAATATAGGGGTACTTTGTCAATTTATAACAAAAAATTGTCAAAATTTTCAAAAGAAATCATGCCCACTCCACCACTTGCGAGTGCACTTCACCTTCCAGAAGTTCTTCTTACAAGAGAGGTATTTTGCGCAAGATTTTTTGCCTTATTTTAAAATAAACTGAAGGTTTTAGCTGACTTTTGAAAACATAGAGGGTACTGGGTAATATGCAATTTGGCCTTTTTTTTTAGAAAAGAAAAAATACGAGCAAAATTAATAATTTCAGGCCTCATTTCAAAAATTACATAAATTATTCAAATATTATATAATTTTTCAAATAACGAAATATATTCATAATATATGTCAAAATCATTACAACTCGTTACAATTTACTTCAAAAATTTATTTATATATATATATATATATATATATATTAAATGAGGTGACACAAGTAAGTAGACAGTTAATTTGATTATATAATCCTTAGGTGCCGGCGAGGCGAGGGTGGTTCTATTCTATTATAAATCTGTGTTAAATGGGCGTAACTAATGTCCTTCAAAAACTTGAAAGAGGGAAAAACGCCCAGAGATGGTGGGAAGATTATCGGAGGAGATTGAGGTTAAGGTACCTGCAGTCGAAGCATGGAAGCTCTACAGCACTCTCCAACTCGCCAAAATCGTCGGCGAAGCGCTTCCCAATTTCATCAGCAAAATCGACGTTATACAAGGCGACGGCTCCGCCGGAACCATCCTCCACCTCTTTTTCGCTCCAGGTATACATATATTGACGATAATATTATACATGATTATGGTGTGTAGCCACCATTGAATCTGGATTTCTGATTAATGACGGAAGGTGATGGTGGAATTGGAAACAGGGAGGGGGGGACCGTCGTCGTACAAGGAGAAGTTCACGGTGGTGGACGACGAGAGACGAGTGAAGGAAACGGAGGTGGTGGAGGGCGGGTTTTTGGATCTGGGATTTACGCTTTACAGGGTGCGATTCGAGGTGATAGAGAAGGAGGGGAACAAGGAGGAGTGCGTCACGAGATCCACCGTCGAGTATGAGTTGAAAGAGGAAGCTGCTGCGAATGCTGCTTTGGTTTCGATCGAGCCTCTGGTTGCAGTCATGAAGGTTGCTGCAGATTACTTGACCAAAAACTACAACAACAACTGATGCAGATCCATCTCCTACTACTCCTTGTGTGTATTATTAATTTGATCTCGTTTGGCATCTGTTTAAGTTAGTTGTGATGTTCTTGTTATGCATTTGGGACTGTTTCTTCAAAGACTTTGATGAAGAAGAATGCGTACGACGAATATTTACTGTTTTCTCCGCCTATAAATAATTCATTCACCATAATTTGTGCCGCCCTGCCTCTATAAATATTTATTTATATCACCAGATGACAATCACATTTTTCTTCCACCTTGTACTCTAACTTCATTATTCTTATTATGCCCACATTCAAACCACATTCTTCGAGATTTAGCTTAATTTATTATATCTAAAAATTCATGATTTAGATCATCTGAGATTTTTGGAGAAATGGCAATTTTGATCCCACATGATAGGATTGTTGTACTATTAATTCCACAATTTACAAGTTTACTACATTTATTTTCACAGGATAAAAAGGGTAGCATTTTTTAATTAGCACATTTAGCCCTATAGACTAAAAAGTTATAGCATTTTGGAACAAAAATGCTACTCTTTTCATACTATGTAACTAAATGTGCTAAACTCACAAACTGTAGAATCAAAAGTACAATACTCTCTGTTGTGTAGATCAAAAGTGTAATTTTTTTGAGTTTTTTCGTTTTACCTATTTTTTCTATTGAAAGAATTTTTTGTCAATTTTTATGTGTAATATTTCAAAAATACCTCTTAGAAAATTCTAATTATAGTTTGCATTGAAATGACATCTAAATCAAAATTTGGGTTAAATGCAATTTACCCCTGTATTAAGAGAAATATGAAAAAAAAAAAATTCCCATGAAAAATAAAACAGCAATTTATCCCCTTATATTTTTAAAAATTGAACAAAAATCCCTCCAACATGTTTCGTAAATGACACACGCATTCTTAATTTTTTAATTTAAAAAACTTAAATATGCCGTCATTTAAAAAATATTGGATCTTAATTTCAATTTAACGTCCAAATTTACACAGCGTAGATTTTATTTTACTCTTATCAACAATTTAAATTAACTAAATAATAATTAAAACTATATATAATATATATAATTAAATTTGGATTTATATATATTTATGTAATAGGATATATAAGTATCTCAATAAAGATATATATATATATATATATATAGAGAGAGAGAGAGAGAGAGAGAAAGAGACATATAGAATGGAGGTGGGTGCCACCAAGAAGAAGGGGAGCAGGTGGCAGAGGATTGGGGAGGAAGGGAAGGGGCGGTGGAGGGTTGAGGTCAGGGTATACGTGGGGAAGAAGGGGAGGAGGCGGTGACTCTAAAAGGGATTGAGGGAAGGAGCGACGGGAAGGGGGAGGGAGATGGGGTCGGCAGTGAAGAAGAAGAGATTATATAGAGTTATTATTATAAATAACATATATATGTATATATTAATATATTTAATTTATCAGAAGGTGCGTCTGTAGTACACCGCGGATCATAAAAGGCATTTTGCTTTATTTACAAAAATATAAAAGAATAAATCACTATTTATTTTTTTTTATAAGAAGTTGTCTACAAAAGAGTAAATTGTATTTTCTCCCCAAAATTTAGGTAAAGCACCTCTTAGCACATTTGATTGTAAGTTAGCTATTCTTTTGCATTGAAATGGCCTCTGGAGAATTAAGGTAAGGGAAAGCACTTATTGGCACGTAATTGAGCTATACTTGTGCATTGAAATGAGCTTTGGACCAAAATTTAGGTAAAGCACTTCTTGGCACGCAAGTCATTGTATTTTAGGCATTCTTTTGCACAGAAATGGCTGTTGGACCAAAATTTGGATAAAGCATTTCTTGGCAAGTAATCAAAATCAAAGAGTGTGTTGGGTATACCATCATTAATAGTATCACTTAACATACAATTCGTATGATATTATTTCATTTTTATTAATCATTGACAACAACACACAATTCGGGTGAAATCACCTTTCTATCTCAATTTACGTATTCTTATTGTTCAATTCCAATCCATATGAAATGGTATAGCAACTCACCATCACTCATCCCACATTTAGAGCAATTCTCTACGGTGGTTTTCATCTGGTATAGCTAGCGATGCGGCTCATTTATGTTCGTACTTACATGGATGGTGAATTGTTGGGTCAACATATAATGTTGTTAATATGTGTTGATCCAGCAGCTCACGTTACACCTACATGAACATTGAATTTTCATACCCAAATTTTTAGTATCATGATATATTACATGTGCAAACAATAAATCCTAACCACAACACTAGAGAACAAGATACGATGACATTGGATGCTACTGTGGAGTATCAAGATGTGTAGTGAGTCAAATTAGGCCAACTCAATCCAAAACTAGATTGATCTAATAAAAAGCAGGCCTATGTAAGTATGTAGTGCTTACCCAGCCTAACAGTCCGGATCCGGACTACTTCGTCTTGGGTCATGGACTAGCACAGCTGGGCCAAATATTTTTTTTTAAATAATGCATGATATATAATTTTTATTTTATTTGAATATGCTAGTAAATTTTTATACTTTTAAACTCTAAAAAACTTCCATCCTTAATGTTCTACTTCTAAATATTAGTACATTCATTTATCAACACTCTTACTTTATTTTCAAAATTTATTGCAAATGTTTTTCGGACTTGTTCTTAGCCAAGTTCATCATTATAAGCGTGTTAATCAAATTGTTGTTTAAGTTCATTATATAGTTTTAATTAATTTTCTTTTAGTTACAATTTTTCGTTTGATTTGATTTGTTATTTATTTATTTCATAAACAATCATTAATTTAAGTGATCATTCGGAAAAACACCTCAATTTCATTAAAAAAAACAAACAAAACAGGCACAACCCGCAGCCTAATCCAGGCATGGACCTGCTGACAATCCTGGGGCCACGCTTGAGTTTAAAAACGAATCAATTTGAAGTATACGCCGAAGACCGAGCTAATCTGGTCCAGTCCTAGGCTAGCACCATCCAATGTGTACCTGAATCGAGTACGTCAGGGCGAGGGCCAGAAAAGTAGAATAGCAAATTGTGAATCCATCGGTCAAATTAGATATAATGGGCTCCTTTTTTTGGGTGGGGGGTGGGGGGGAGGGTTGGACGATAGCATCTAGAGAATCAGAAATGAAAAACTGAGCAAGTGGAGTGAAAACTTAATCCAATAGTACCCTGATTAGTGATCTCTTATGAATCAAAACATGAGATGTAGTAGCAAGGATCATCACCCTGTTTATGGCCACAAGCGAATAAGAAAGGATCACAGTCTCCCGCTTTTAAAGCAAGCGCATATACATATGGACTTACGTAGGAACATAGACAGCTCACAGCCGTATGACAGCAGGGTAAAGGGGGAGTACCTCAGAAGCCGTATTTTCATATTCAGGCACTCAACGACAAGGAAATAACTGATGAAAGCTTATACTTGCACGGTTTTTCAGAATTTTGTGGTTGAAAAAGTACTAGTGTGCTTGATCTAACAGTCACTTCTTCCCTCTGCGAAGACCCTTCTGCATGATAATCGCGAAGAGTATACAAAACTTGGACTGTTGAATGAGCTGCAATGGATGGACAATAAGGATTCACTAAATATTACAAATGCAATGCAAATCATAATTCAAAACTGAAAAGCATGTCAAGCTGCAGAGTATATGATAAGATATAGAGGAATTACCAAAACCAAGCATGCTTATCTTCTGAACACTCAGCCGACTAACTTTTGATCTCTTGATCTTCCGCAATGCCTGAAGGTCCTCTTGTTTCCCTTTGAACTCAAGAAATTCTCCTAGAACATACCTGTTGCCTTTGAGCTCTAACCTGCATCATATCAGGTCAATTGTCAACTTCTATGAAAAACATTACTAGACCCAACATATTATAAATAACACTAATCAAACAAGCAAACCAAATACACAGGATTCAGTTACTCTGGTGTTCAAGATGGAATCTTGAAGACAGGATCCTAGGGGAAATGAGCTATGAAGCATCAGAACTTGTTTATGATTAATATGGCATTTCAATCCATCTGATGTTTCATATGATCTTTCCATCTAACTCTTTATGCTTCAAACTTATTGGTCCATCTTCTCTTTCAGAATGCATAACTCAATTCAACACAATGCTTTAACCTGTAATCCATGTTCTTCCCCATCTAACTTCAATGGAAGCTGACAGATATGTTTAAGCTGTGACATATTCACAAAGATGAAATGGTAGCACACCTATCTGAAATCGGGGCGGTGCTGAGGACAGAGTTAAGCTTCTCACAAAATGACTCCTGCATTTTATCCTTTCCACCGCGAAGTACACTTTTGATCCATCCAGAAGCCAAATTCTTCTGCCCGGGCTTTAATTGTTTCCACTGATCATAAGTAATGACTTCAGGCGCGAAAGAGTCGGGACGGATGGCACTGCAAGATGAGCAGCAGATTAGAAATACAGACAAAGAAGAGGTTTACCTATAACCAAGAACAACCTTTACACATAAAAAAGAAGAGGAAATTGTTTTTACCTGAGTTACTGACTTCACATAGTTAAAAAAGTGATTAACAGTGGTAGCACTGCCTAGGAGTTTATGTATGATAAAAAAGCTCCAAATAAAGTTGCATATATAAGCATCGCTCATGTCTATAACGTAGATAGTCCTACAAAGCTTCACATCAAAATGGAGCTTTACATGCATACCAAAATTCAATTTTGTGCTTGTTTAACTGTATGTTACATTAAGGGGGATAAAAGCAGCCCAACATAAGCATAGAGTTCAATACCTACTCAAACTTCATGCATGTGTGATAAACTTTACTCAGCCCGTGGATTCAGGATCAGCTTGGCGACTGACACTGTGGCCATGAGATTTACAATTTTTTAAATGTTCAGGACAACAATACTGAGCAGGTTGAAAGGAGCCTTCAACTTTAAAAAATGAGGTAGACAAGATATAAAATGATGTAAATTAGCCACAGCCATTGTAGTTTAACCACAAAACCCAACTCTTCTCAATTTTCCTGGGATTCATACGAAAACCAAAGGATTTACCTGAAGGTTTTTCAAAAAGTTATTGTGTTTTAAAATAGTGGCATGCGTATCCACACATGAAACATAAACCAAATTGCATAACTTATGTTATGAAGAGAAAAGATGGAACTAACATGGGGAAACTAATAACATTATCAATTGTAATACTTTTAACCATCACAAAAACATAGATAAAGACGCAGAAAAGCATACCTAAAGTTCGGATTCGGACATATGACTTTAAAGGACAAAAATCCGTCTGGAAGAGCAACTTCCCTTTGTTCAAGATACTCTTCAAGAATGGAAACCAATTTTTTGGTTTCAGCTACCTGAAGAAATTTACAGCAATTAAGTACAGCCTAATACCTAGTTAGAGAAAGAGAAACGCATAAAGGCCTCCCACGAAGACTGAAATGATGATTGAAATTGACAAGACCACAAAACTCAGGAGCTATAGCTATTGAGCAAAGTAGATACACATATAACCCATTATGGCTCATAGGGAAACAAGCATCATGCATTTGCAAAACGACAAGGTTTAGGTCCTCTCAGTAAAACTTACACCAGCTGTATTCAAGATTAGATGGACGGTAAAAATACGTTCTCAACTAGAAATGAGGAGAAGTAACTAACAGGATTCGGGATATGCTCGGTTTTATGGTGCTTTCCGGTGCAAACCCAGTTACCATCCTTATCACTGGATACAAAACCTGATACATTCTTCACAGAAATCACCACAGCCTCCCTGTAGAAAAGGATTGATATAAGACGAGGCAACACCCGCCCACCCATCACTATATGATTTCTAGTTAACAATTCAAGAAAAATGAAAATCCTTTTAACATTCTAGAGGACAGAACAGTTTTGCCCCTTTTCACCTCTCAATAAAGTATAACTCAAAATAAGACACCAAAACGAATCGAGTAAAGGAAGCGGGAGAAGAAGTACTGATCAGTGACGAGAACAAGATCAATATTCTGGCGAGAAGCGGAATCGGGGTCTGGAATTTGGATGCCGACGTAGACTTTGCTTCCATGATAAAGCTTTTCCAGCCTGTCCTCATCCGAACAAAAAATCACACACAAAACAATAGAAGACGAAATCCAAATTTGACACAGAAACTCGATCGTTTCACGAGAAAGAGTGAAAAAATTAACCTTTTGGCGACGGCGAAGAGAGCATTGGCGTGGAAGGAATCGAGATCGAGGAGGGTGTCGTCTTCGTAGAAGAAATACTTGAATAGGAGGTAGAGAAGCAGACCGCCTATCACCGCCACCCACATCCTTGTCGTTGCTTTGCTTCTCTTGAGAGTTAATTGAACTTAGCCTCAGTTTGAGGAAAAGTGGAAGGCGGAAGGGAAGAGGAAAGAATAACAATAATATTACAGGTATTTTGGAGGAACAATATCTATTTAGATCCATGGATTTTAAATTATATATAATAATTTTTTTAATATATTTAAATAATTTTATATGTAAAATATTTCAATTTTTTTATTTTTATTTTAAATTAATTTTTTATAAATATGTATGAATTTTAAATGACTAAATTCAAAAAAAATTAAAATTTACTCATGTTCAACTAAATATGATTTAAAATTCTTTAAATTTAGATTTATCTAAGCTAATTTAAAGAATTTGTTACCAAAAAATTCGAAATTCAATTAGTTTTTAAATTATTCAAAATCTACGAAAATTGGTAATGAGAAAAGGTCCATTATAAAACTTTAGGAATTAATAATATCATTTGCTTAATGAATAAATTAATATAAAAAAATTTGAAAATTTGTGGATAAAAATACGTATCAAACAAGAATAACAACTTTTTAGACGTCGAAATTTTAAAATAAAATTGGCCTGTGTTTATAGATAAATTATGTGAATATGTAATATGATAAATAAAAATAAAATAGGTATTTTGTTGTACTATTAATCTTATATTTTTAATATTTCCACCTAATTCTAGATGAAATAGGTTGTGAAGAAATGATATTACAAGTAGTAAAAGGAGTGAGTTGCATCCATGCTATTTTTGGTGTCAGCATTACAATATGCAAAGTATAAGCCTCATAACTTGTTCAATGACTAATGTAGCAAGTACTTGAGGCGTTGGTGATGACTGCTAGACGATTCTCAAGTTTCATTCTTGCCAAATGCAGTGAACCACAGCTCTATTTGCTGCATTCATCAGCTGTTTCCAGTGCCATTTCTTCCTTGTGAATTGTTATAGGGAGCGCTCCAATGGACGACTCTCTTTGAGTATCCGTAGACGATCCTAAGACAAGGGACACTGAAAAAATAGATGCATATGAATGTGTGTTGCATCTGCACTTTTCGTTAGTTTCTAACGAATGAGAATTTCAAGCAGGACTTTTTAGAGAGGAGGAGAATTTAACTTATTTTTAAGACATATGAGAGTTTTTAACTATTTTAAAAACACACGAGGTTCAAATGAAGTTTAGGCATGAATATAAGGTATACAGGAATTTGAGAGGTATGTTTTCTGGAAAAATTTTGAAAAATATATTTTTGATAGTAACTTGAATGTTACGTAAATGTATTATATATTCCGCGGAAAATTAGTCTCAAATGTATTTTTCAGGTTAAATTCATATGAGACCTGATAGTTTGTACACTGAATGTATGGATAATTGGCACATTTTCATTTTAGAAAAATAAGAGTATGTATGTGTCAGCCTTCTAACTATCCAATGTATTCCTCATCAATCAACATTGCAGTAGCACTTAAATATCGCATTTTTCATCTCAGGCTGCAAAATACATTTTGAGAAAACAAAAACAAACATAGCTTAGCCGTACCCCATCACAGCAGTGGAAAGAAATGGCAAATTTGAGCACATATACAATACTACAACTTTTCTTCTTTCTTTCTTTTTTTTTTTTATCGCACACACCCAACTCACACACACTTAGATTCGACACAAAACCTAAGAAATCTTAAGCTCAAACCATTGGGTTGTTCCCTCCGAGGACATAGAATACTACAACTTTGCCGGTACAGGTTTCAACTCAGAACATCTTTGAAGTAAACCACCCAGAAAACCACCAATCATTGTTCTCCTTTAATGCATTTCTTTCTTGACTAACAAATTAATCATCAACCTCTACTTGCCAGACTGCCAGAACAAAACAACAGTTTAAACACTTTGCAAAGTGCTACTACTCCAGTGTCTTCACCAAGTTCAAAAGTTTTAAATACACAGACCATGCTGTGAGACTTACTTTCTCAACAACTGTTTCAGATATGATACCTAAATGTAAATCACCACAGCAGTATGATTACACATTAGCAGAGAAAGAAGCATCAAAATATATATTAAAAGAGAAGGATTCTTTTTTTTAATGAGTTTTGGATAAAAAAACAAGTTTACAAAATAAACTCATACACACTCCGAACTCATGGCTAATCACATGGTGAGACAGTTAGGGGGAGAAAAAATATTCTAAAGATGATACAAGCCTTTCATATTCAGACCCGTATGAGAGGTGAATATGACAAAAGGAAAAAGAAGAAAGAATTGAAGCAAAAAGCATTGACAAAACATACTCAATTGCAATATAAAATCCAGTATACCTCCTAAGGTAAGGCCAGCAGAAACGGTGTACATAGATGACATATTACTTCTGGTTGGTCGTGCCCTTCTTCTTCAGCAGGTTTCCGAACTTACGAAGCAAAGGTTTCTTCTTCTTCTGACTCTGCTGCTTTGATGGAGAGCTTCCGCCATTGTCGACATTGGAAAGCCCGTTCACATGGTCATAGCTTTCCACACCCTCAGCTTTTGTGTCCAATTCATCCTCAAAAGATTCCTGCTCCGGCTCTCCTTCAGGAGAGAAGTCTTTTTCTTCGATCTTGCAGCTTTCCCACATTTTAAGATCAACTTCTGTAGAATCCTGATTGTCCTTTTCTTTGTCATTATCTTTCAGTTCACCATTAGAAGTCTCCACCTCAGAGGCTCTCTGAACGGATTCATCACTTGAAACATCATTAACTTCGACTAGGTTCTTTACAGGTGGAGGTAGCTCCCTCTGTTGAGATTGGGGCTCCACCTTAGGCTTCACATCTCCCGTGCCATTTTGTTCAGAAAACTCCACCACCTTTGGGAGCATGTCATAATCTTTTTCACTATCTGTCAGCTCACCATTTTCCTCTACTTGCTTCTTAGCCAAAGCTTCTTCAAGCAACTTAGATAACTCCTCAACCTTTTCCTGAGAAGCTGCTTCTCTTTTCCGCAGCTCCTCATTCTCCTGAAGAATGTTCTGCAATTCATTTTCTCTGTCCATCAAACCCTCTTTCAGTCTCATGCTCTCGGCCTTTGCTTCCCCGAGGACTTCCTTTAGATAAATCACCTCGGATTCAGCTTCTTTAAAGGAAGTTTTCCAACGATCCTCCTCCTCTCTTGTTGCACAGGCTTCTTCCTCTGCCATTTTTAGTAAATTGACCAGCCTGCTAATTTCATTTTCCATAGAAGAGTTCTCTTCTTCAGACTTTTTCACAGAGGTCATCAAATCAAGCTCTTTCTGCTCCCACTCAGCCTTCAAGTTCTGGTAATCATGCTTTGACTGTTCAAGTGACTTAGTGAGAGCATCAATTTCTTGTTTTGCATCATCAAGCATGCTTTCATACTTCTCATTTGTTGCTTTCAGGACCAGCTTCAGATCTTCTATTTGCGCTTCATAGTTTTCATTCTCAACTTGAATAGACAATAGCTTTTCTTTGGTATCTCGTGCTTCTGAGGAAACTTCATGTAAGGCTGATGCTAAACTTTCCAATGCCTTCTTGCTTTTCTCTTCTTCATCTCTGGAAGATCCCAACTCGTTAATGAGATTGTTTTTTTCTTCCAACAGAGTTTGAACACTAGTAGCTGCAAGCTTCTCATTGTTTAAAGATTGAGCTTTCTCTTCTTTTACAGTTTCAAGCTCAAATGTAAGAGATTCGACTTTCTTTGCCATTTCAGAAGCTTCTTCTTTAGCCAGTTCAAGGCGACGTTCAGACTCCTCTAAATCCCCTTTTTGCCTTCCAATTGAGATTTCCAGCAAGCCCACTTTCTCTTTAAGCAATGCAATCTCACATTCGGCATCATGTAATGAATCATTACTTCCTTCCAGCTGTTTCATGATAGATTCCAGAGATTCTGATGCAGATCTCTCCAATCTCTTTGCTTGCTCAGCCTGACATGCTAATTCCTCAACCCTTTCGTTCAACTCATCCACTAAATTACGCGCATAAGATTCAGCCATTTTTGCAGCCTCCAGATCAACATTAAGTTGCTCTAAGGTAGCCTCTTTTTCTGCCAATTTTTCCTCCAAAGTTTTCGCCTTTTCAAGTTCTAGTCTCAGAGAATCTATCTCAATTTTCAATTCCGACACGAATTTGCTGCTCTCACTGGCCTCCATTTCGGCTCTAGAATCAAGCACAGATTTCAAGTGGGCCAACTCAGCAGAAAGAGCTTCGACTTTTTCAACATGAGCCTCAGCTATTTTTGTTGCATCTTCAGCATGGCTTAGTGCCTGGTTTTTTGCATCACATGTCATGGCTAATTCTTGCTTCACCCTCTGAAGTTCCTCTGTGGCGGACAGAAGAGCAGCCACATCGGCAGCATGCTGATTCCTCACTGTTTCGAGCTCTTTCTGCCATTCCTCTTCCTTCTTTTGCGCTGCTTCAATGCCTGCCTGCTCCATCTCAACTGCTCGAAACTTTTCAATCTCAGAATCTTCCTCTGCTCGCTTCTGAGCAACCAATGCCTCCCTGAGCTTCTCATTTGCTTCCTCAGCCAACTTCTGGGCTTCTTTCAATTCATCAAGAACCTTTTCTTTTTCTTTCTCAACCAAAACCAACTTCTCCTTGGCCTTCTTCAGATCTTCCTGAGCTAGATTTAATTCGGCCTGAAGTTCTGACGGCTTCAAAATGCGGGTTGGCTTTTTCTGAGAGGTAACAAAAGATATCATTAATAAATAATGCAGATCGGACCAAATGATGCTTCAGTATTACAGACGTCTTTTTTCTCCTCCCAATAATACATATAGATATGTATATTTATAATTCATCCCTTAGGTACAAGTCTTTATCTTGCACTCAAGAAATGAAGAATCTGCATAACCACCTCAATTTTAAGCCCCAATATCCAAAATTTACCATTTTCAACCACAAATTAGCACCAAATTCAGCTAGACAAAGTTATACATGTTTCCATTAGAAACTGCTGAAACTTACATCAGGCGGGGTGCTGAGTTTGGGCGACCGCCTGTCCGCAGTAGGCTTCGAAGGAACGGATCTTGGTGACCGCTCAACTGAATGGCGAGCATTGGGAAGTGGAGAAGCTGAATCGGCATCTGGTTTAGCTACTCCCCTGCTAGACTTGCTGATACGGGGAGTTGCTGGTGACACTTTAGTGTTTGGAGTTTCAGATAGAGCAGATCTAAGCAAGCATAATAACATTATTGTCACGTTCAAGAATCAAAGCCCGTTTTCTAACTAAAACCAGAGGATGCAAGATCTACAAATACATCATGAAGCATGAAATGCAATTTAACAAGTATGCATTCACACAAACGACGGAATCTTTACCCACAACTTCACCCGTGTATCAAAGTACATCGCCAGAGCATTCAAACAATATTACAAAAGAACGCGGAAACTACGAAAGGTCGCATTCTGAAACAAGGTTCCAATTGCAGACCACAACGAGGAGTAAAAAGGGCAGAAGGAGAGCAAATTTTTAGAACCCATAAACCACAGGTGACAAAATGAGAAATTTTCAAAGTTGATACAGAGATGGCAATTAGAAATTGGTGAATCAAACAGCAGATTTCAGTTTGTTGAAGTAGGATCTACGAAAAAAAACACGAAAACACAGAAAACCCCACACCAGATCCACACACAGAATGGCACTTACTTGGGCTTGGCAGACATGATCTGCAGCAACTTAGGTTCTGCAGCGAAGTTGAGTAAAGAAACTATGTATAATTCCCTCAAGAAAAGATGCGGGGGTTTGACGAAAATGCTGAGATAGTCTGTCACTCTGACGTCTCACTCTCTCTCTCTCTGTAAGTGTGTGTTCGGATTCGATATATAGTACACTGTATCTGTGCGTTACAGCTGAATTACAGTCTAGAATGGAAGGGCAAAGAGAAGTAGAGGTGATTGTGGGGAAGAATTTACAGAAGAAATCAGTTGGGGGATGTGCTCTCTCTCTTGTCCAGAGTAAACCACAATTGCTGCTCCTCTCTCTCTCTTCTGTTTTCTGCCCTTTTGTTACAGTCTGTCTGTGTCTCTCTCTCTCTCTCCAACTTTTGCAGAATGAGAATTTACAAAAGTAGCCCTAGAGCTCAGGAAAGAGGGGTGTGTTGGTAAAACTTTGTCAGAGACAAAAGCAGGAAGGAAAGAGGGTGAGATTGTGTAAGAAGAGAGAGAGAGAGAGAGTGGTACACAAATCTATTCTGCTTTCCTTTTGAAATAAATAATTAATTAATACTATATTATGGAGAAAACACAAATTATCAATGTGAGGACTGAGGATGCTCCATTTATTTATTATGACTATGTATATTTCTATATCCAGAGTGGGATTTTAATTTGTCAAAATCTGCACTTAAGTGCTTGATTCCACAAAATCATCCATTTTAATTCAATCCCTTTTCTTTTTAAATTCATACGCTGTTTTCATCAGCTTATTGTCATAAAATATTTAGTATAATTTCCTTAGCAAAGAGCTTATACATTCAAAAGTCAAATGCTAATAAGAAGAAAAAATAAAGGTGCCTTTGATTTATTACAAAGTATTAATAAACTCGTTCAGTTTTGATCATATTAATTAGAGTTAATTATACTTACACCCCCTTTAAGAATTCTTAGTTTACACTTAACCCCTTTCCGTTGGATTTTGGACGAAAAATATTTGCGTAAGGAAAAAAAATTACATAAATTTTAAATTTTGTACCTCATTTAATATTTTTCATGAATATTGTGGTATTTGTAAAGGAATAAATGTAATATATATATATATATGGATCGAGGTTAACTTTATTAGATTTTTTCCTTCATAAATACAAAATTATTATATAAAAATGTTAAATGAAGGATAAAATTCAAAATTTATATCTTTCAAATCCTAACAGAAAAGGATTAAGTGTAAATAGCGTGTTTTTAGAAGGAGTGTTGAGTGTAATTCCAATACTTCTTTGGGAAAAAGTGTAATTTCGTATTTTTAGAAATAGTTTAAATATAATTAATCCTATTAATTACAAAATTACAATCATCATTATATCTTCTAAGCTCCATAATCTTATTTTGTCCAAATAATTTAAAAACTTGCTCTTAAAATAAGATCTAATATTTTATAAAGTCTAGAGATATTATCAAAGTAAAAATATTTGTTTAAGACTACATTTGAATTGATGAATTTAAATTCATAAATTTAAAATCCTTAACAATAAATTCTTGAAATTTGTTTGAATGATTCTAAATTCAAAAGATTACAAATCCCTCCACTCTAAATTTGAACTATGCTTTGGACATTAATGAAATTTCAATTTTTTTTAGTATTAACTCATTTAAAATTCATTTTTCCAAATCTACCTCTCCAATCCATATCCATCGATTCAAACATAACTTAAAAATATATATATATATATATATATATCGTTTAGCACAAGGGTTGTCTTACAAATGCAGAGAGGGAATTAATTTTAGTCACTGCACATTCAAACAAATTAGAATTTGTGTAAAAGAAAAGAAAAGAAGAGGTGAAATAAGGATAGAAAAGTAGAGTGAATGTTGTTTCAAAAGAAGTGATAATTTGTGAAGCAAATATTCTAAATTATAATTAGGAGAGAAGTAGACATAAACTGATGGGACAACCAAACCAACCCCAGTTACTGAATCTAATCATAAATAATTATGATTTGATTAGTTGTTGAGATGAGATTTTTGAGTTGGCGTCTTGCTTCCCTCACCATTCACCATTCACCACTCACCACACCATACCATTCATTCATATATATAAAATAATGATGGCAGGTAAATTTTTGTATAATCCAACTAACTAAGATTTAGGAGGTATTCACAATAATTAAATTATTTAATAAGAATAACTTATAAAAAAATATATATAAGTTAAATTATATAGAAACGCAAGTAAAAATGAAAATAAAAATTGAAGTTTATTTGAAAAAAGAATAATTTACTATTTACAATTTCACCAATAAACTATATAAGCTGGTAGAAAATTACTTATAAGTTTAGGTCTAAATCAACGTAATTTGAATAATTTAAAAACAAAAAATTATAAGTTAAAAATATTTTTTTTCGACAATAAATTAATAAGCACTCTTTTTAAACTTAAAAGGATTGCAGACACCCCATTGGAGCAATTAGCCACGCTTAATCCATCCCCACACCTGCTCAATCATAAGTCCAAAAAATCCACACACCACTCCCATATTGCATGGACAATAAAACCCGTGCTCATACTCACACCCATACCATGCGGAAAAAGACGTCCCTCCTAACTTTGCTTCACTCTTT
>NC_026151.1:9643075-9665561 GCF_000512975.1 Sesamum indicum
TCAAACTTGATAACAAAAGAAAATGTATGAATTACATCCACACTTCTTGTTGCTATGTTCAATTATATAAATATATTATACTCTGTATAAAATTATAAGTTTACACTCCATTAAGAGAATGTTAGTGCAATGTACCCTTATAAAAAAAAGTAGGGGTTACATTTGTAATTATAACTATAATATTAATAAATTAAGTTATATAATTTGGTAAACAGCAGGAGATGTTTGAGTAAATAAACCTAATTTAATGGAGTGTCAATGTAATTTACTCGAGAAAAAAAACACAAACTAACAACAAGTCGAATATCATAGTAATAATAATATAAAGAAATAGAAACAGGAGACTAGTACGGCTTGGAAGAAAAACAAAAATCACAGTTGAAATGTGTTGACACTTAACTGGCAAAAAACCCAGAAACCAAATGAAGTAAGGAAACTACATACATGTATGTATATATATAGAGAGAGATGTTCCTTTAAATATACAAAAATGAGCATGCACATGGAGGCTAGAGATGATATCAAAGTTAGGAGGAGGGTACAAACGTGGGGACAGACTAAGACAAGGTGTACCACCACCATCCCCCACAACTTTTCCCTCTTTCAAACTCTCCAACATATTATAATATATCATTTATATTGCAATGCCAGCAAACAATAAATTATATTTTCACGAGATTCATGTTAAACAAGTACCTCTTTGATTTCTGCTGTCTCCATTGATTGATTCATTAGTGCTATAAGGGCATGGTAGTAAAATCATCCATGCTACCCTCATGATCTCCAACATCAAGGCTGGTGGTGATCAACGCGAGGAGGTGCTTTTTTTACTCATCAGCATATCTACTAGGAGAAACTGGTAGTGCAGCCAGGTGCCCCGACATCATCTGCTCCACAAAACTTGGCAGCATATGGAGGATTATCCGGTCCCAGCGCAGTGTACCTTCAAGAAATAAGATGGAGCCCTTCTTTATATGGCACAACCACCACACAAGGAGAAAAGCAAAGTAGAAGTTGAAGTCTTGGGCAAATAAGTCCTGGTGACGCCATTCACATATGAAGAAGTGAATGTCCAGTTCATAAAACATGTGCTTGTACGGTGGGTTAAGTCATCAATGTTAGAACAGTAGAAAGAACCTGTTTTTATGGTGCCATCGGTTTAAAATCCATTAACTAAAAATTGTTAATAAATGAAATTACTATATTCATACTACTTGTTAATATAACATTCATCCACCAGAGAATTAGACCCGTCAGTCAACTCATATATCAACAACTTGGAGCCCCAGTCCGGTAAAATGCGTAGATGGAGTAATCAAGTCGTGAAACTTACGAGATTCAGGAAATCGAAATACTTTCACACGAGGAAGCACCCCTACTATGTCTGAGCACACATAGAAGAAACATCAGTTTACAGTATGAGATCGGAAAAAGTCATTCTAATCTCTCCTTTTATCTTAATACCATTTTCCTTAAAAGCATGAGATCAGAAAATAAAGTGATGTTAAGCGTTTCTTGTATACTTAATGGTATTCTTTGATCCCCCCAAATCCTCCTAATTAGCCTCGGGGGTATTCTGTTTTTCATAGTCAAAGTGCAGTCCCACTGAAAATCACACTTCACATGTTTGTTATAAAGCTTAAACAAACCTTCTTCACAGTGCACATAACTATTTCTGCAAAAGAAGTCTACATATTCAACATAATAACAGAAGAAACAAAACACCAAACAGATGTCTACTAAGATAGTTAAGTGACGGGACTCCTCTGCATTCTTGATCCATGGGAACAAAGCATATTTAGAAATGACTTGCCAATGTCTTCAAAGGTTACCAGTGTCTGAAACAATGTTCAACATTCATTGCCCCTCGAGACATGAGGGAACAGTAGATCCAGATTCCACAACTCATCCTCAAGAGACAAACTAGAAGATATTTCCAGGTCATTAATTGATTCAGTATTCCCACCTAAGTCATAACAATATTCACATTTTATTTTATCATCTGTAATTTTACAAGTCATATGTACTCAAAACTTTTTTAACATTGATATAAGGGTAGATTCCCCTTTTTGAAATTTTCCAGCCCAAACTTGATATAGCATATGGTCTCATGAATTCCCCTGATTCATGCAGTTTTCTATTTTGAGAAGATTTCCATGGATAAAAATATCCTTGGCACTAAACATGCATGTTGTATGTGTCTTTGGGCCTGGAATCTTTTTCCATTTTATGTTATAGAAATTCAATTTTAATATTATAATTTAACTAATATTAATATAATTATTAGAAAATAATGACTAAAGAAATATCTTCATTATGATTGAGTCCAGATAAATAATCAAGTGAATAAACTGGAATAATATGGAAGACATCTCAACTATCTTTTCCTTTTTTTTCTTTTTCTTTTTTACCCTTCCGCCATTTTATATTTCATCTTTTTCTTTTCCTTTCTCCCCAACCAACCCACCACCTCCAAAACCCCACCCCAGCATTCCCCAACCTCCCATGTAAAAAGATTCCACCCATGCCCACCTATGCCCACCCAATCCTCTCCTACTCCACACCATGCCAACACCACCCAACCCAAAAGAGTGAAAAATTGCTCCCACAAGGCTTCAAATTTTCACTTAATTCTATTTATTAAGATAACTGCCTACAGGCGCAAAAATATCGTTTCACTTTTTCAGCCTACAAAAACTGATAGGTCAGAGAATTAGGGTATGTTGGTGGTTTGACTAAATGTGATAGGGTCTTTGTATAATTACCTATTGAAACAATCATCAGTCTTTAGGACCATAAAACATTTTCATTGCAGAAGAAAGTTTGCACTTGTACGTTACCAGCCTTCTCTACAATTCAACTTAGTTTTTGTGTAAGAAGATCCTTTCTAATGGAGCATGATTGTGAGCAAAAGAATGAGTGCTCAAAAATGGAATGCCAACAACAAACAAACATATAAACCGACTCTCTGCATATTATTATCAATGTGGCACCTAGAAAGGATGCACCAAAACTTCAGATAATGCTTCCAAGTAATTCTTGAAGTCTAAAGCGAGTTAATGTCAATCATGATAAGCAGTAACTATTTCATTTCAATCAATACCTCTCAGAGTCTCCTTCAACATAATAAAAAGTAAAACCAACTTAAATATCATATTGGCTTCATGATAGTGCTGGCCACCAAAATATCCATACATCTCTGACAAATAAAAGACCCAATTTGTTCCATCACAAAAAATTTGCAGACTTGGCCATTGAGGATTATGATTTTCACCTGTAGACATGCAACTTCGTGACCAAAAATCATCATCTCTCACACTTGTAAGTATAATAATTTTGAAATCAAATCTATTGTAATAAGATCATGCAACAGTACATATCAAAATGGGGTCATTCGCCTCTTCTAGCAGGTAGCAGCTGTAGCAGATCCAAAATCTCTATCATATACACTAAATTATTTGCAACACAACCAAAGTGTCACTTGGTTTGCTCTTTGCCACGCTCAACCGACCCATCTTTCTCCTTTTGTAACCTTAGATAAACAAAATCTCGTCAAAAAATTATTTTGTACAAAATTATTTCCAACCAAGAATACCACAATTGAGCTAAGGAAACCAGCTGAATGTCGCAATCGCAAGAACAGTTACGAGATATTTTTTGCAAAGAAGAAAATCATATAATAAAAGGTTTTGGGGACAAAAAGAATTGTTAAGCTGAAACGTGCTAAGCTCAATGACATGACAAAAGTAACATAAAAATTGCAAAGCGCCGCTTAGTCTAATTGAAATGTTAGACGAGAGCTTCTATAGACTATTCTATAGTTGTACTGATAACTTTTCGTGAATCATTCGAGTTTAGGATTGGTATTGATGAGGGTAATTAAATGAGCAAGGTCGAAAAGACCAAATTGCCTTTACTTTTTGTTCTTAGAATCACTAGTAGGAAGCTCGAATAAGGGTTTTGGAGATCCGGGTACCAAGTTCGACCACCCGGACCCCAATTTTGGGACCTCAATCGGGTATGCTACGGAAGGGGTTCTCAGGTTAGTTTTTTACTGTTGCCGCAAGTCTGGAATAGTAAAAAATCCTGCGAACGGACATGACGCACGAACTACAAACAATTCCCTGTTTCAAGATTTCAGGCTCTAGCTTTAGGTCTTGTTTTTAATTTTGTGATAATCATAAATAGGTACATATGCACCAGAGACAAAAATGCGAAAGTGTTACCGCTTCCGTTGGGCGTGGCGACGGCAGACGAAGAAATGAAGGATAAAAGCAGCAAGATGTTAAGAGTGTTTGCACCGCGTGCGCAGCTATGGTTTTGCTTTTGCTCTTCAGAAGCTTCTGCTTCGCCTTTGCCTCTGTTTCTGGCTTTTATGCATTTCTTGTTGGGTTAACCGCCGCCTCTACATTTCGATCCGGATTGCTGAGGCAGAGCAGCTCCTACGCCGTAGCGGGAGTACCCTTACTCTCCGGGATTTGTCATTATATACATTTTGGTATCACACTGGATCCTCAAAGGTCCGAGTCCATGTCGGGTTTGTTAAAATTCGGAACCCGAGTGGTCAATAAATTCTTGAACTTTGGATCCGACCCTCTCCGAACCCGAGGCCCGATAAATTGAATCTTAGTAGATTCAATTAATAATTTCAAAAATATCAAAGACCCAAGACCCATCTACCTCCAACTCTAATTAAAACTTTAAAATCCGCTCCAATTGATATAAGTCCGGGTCCACACCCATCCCTATTCATACTTGGGCCTTGCTTCATTCTCATTTTCATCCTGTCTATAAATAACTAAAAATATTTTGAATTTTTTTCTTCGAACTAATCTCTGTTCCTAGTTTGGGGCTGTCACCCCCACTCCCAGCTTGCTAGTCGTCTAATAAATCCAATTTTCTCGTTTGATAAATTAAAAATATTTTTAGAATTAATGGCCATATAATAAATACTCATTCGTGATCGTCCATTATAGGAGTTATTTGTTAGACGATCGTTAATTTCATAAAAATATTTATATTTTTTTAAACAACAAAAAATATTTATGATTACGACAAATCTTGTAAGAATGTATTCAAATTTACATTTAAATAAAAGGTTTTCTTGGATTATTATTATCATGAATTATTATAAAGATAGGCATCCTAGTGAAGGAACTCATACTATATTTTCTGAATACCGATGATTGAATTAGAAAGGTATATCAAGTATTATTAACACCAAAGGGTCGGGTCAGTAGATGATGTCATTTTGTGAAGACAGACCAGCAACAGGTTTAATTAAGTGCTCTCACTATATTAAATACGGATTCTCAGTGGTTTGCTGTTTTGGTGCTTGGCCCACTATTTATTATTCTGTTAACTCTAATTTATAATTATTATTGTCCTCTCTTTATGTTTGGGTGTGATTATACGTAAATTTTCTATAATTTAGAAAATTGCATATAATATTCTTGATGATTGTATGTCTAACAAATATATATTTTCATCGGTCACAATTCACTGAATTTGTTGATACTAACAATAAAGTTGAATAAAAAGTCTATATTTACTCCAAATTGATTTATCACTAACCTATTACAGGTCTAATAAATTTTTTATAATCAAAATATTTATTCATCTTCATATGATAATACATGTGAGGAGATTTATCCTCACTTTTATAAGATTATTTTGGACAAAAAGAAATTGTTAGACCTGCAATAAGTGAGCAATAAGTCAATGAGAGATAGATATAATTTTAATTCAATTTTTCTTTTCTAATATAAGTAAATTTAGTTAATTTAAACTAATGGATGAATCTACTTATTAGAGAAAAACAAACGTCAAAGATATTCAAAAAAGTTCAAAAAATCTACGCATAATTACATCAAATTTGAGGGAGAGCGGTATATATAGAGAGAGAGAGAAAAGGGAAAAATATGAATGAGCGATAAAAGTATGGTGGGCAGAGGAAAAGAGTGATGATGCAGCTATACATATTTATATATGTGGTGAGTGAGTAGTGATGGTGCTACATCTACATGAAAAAGAAAGGAATACTAATATTATTCATTAATCTAAGTGGAACCACCATCACAAACCAACTCATATATGTCTTATTATTTTAATCATGTGCTTAATGAGTTAGAAATTGGTGCAGTTTGCCCCTTCATTTTTGTCAAAAGTTGTTGTGGACTGTCTCTGGCTTTCAACCATTTTCATTTGTTCAACACTTGATCATGACCCACACCATTCACACTTGCTATTCTTGATGGAAAAGGCCTAGAGCACCCCACCCCCAAACTCAAACATCCCCACCGTTGGATCAGTCTATGATGATGTCATTGTAGCTGGTCCATCACTAGAGTATACATCTTTCTTTCACCGTTGGATCAGCCTACGATGATGACATTGTAGCTGATTCATTAGCGCACACTCGTCCAAATAAATCCATATGTGCAGCATCGACCGTTCCAATTTTATGGTGAAAGCGCGACATCTTTGAAGTCAAACTTGCAAGGTGTTGAATCAATTCTTCATCATGGAGTTTTCCAGAGCTAGAAATTGCTTCCCTCATTCCACAGACTCATTCAAACATTTAACTCAAGAATTCTATGGCTTTTAGATTGGTGCTAAGTCTACCACATACAAGCCAAACGTCAGAAAGAACCCTTCTCTTTTAGTGAAGAAGGAGAAGCGCATCCCATCGCGATAGAGTACACAACACCGTAACTAGGGATCAGATACCCAACCACTGGAAAAACAGCGATGCACCATCAAGACCCTCATTCACAAATTACCAACAACATTCTACTCTTTTCTCTACTTCTTCCCCTCTTGATATCATACAACTCTGATAACTTTCCCAACCCAAAGCCGCAGCTCTAACTATTCATATTTCATAATTTGACAAACCTTTCTAACGGCGAATACATGATCTTGCAACAAAACTTACTCCAACTCCCATTTGATTGATTGCTTCTCAACTCATCACAAGCATATACACTAGTACTGATTGATATCACAGGCCATTGAACATCATCTTTAGCCAACACGCATATACAAACTAGGTTTTAACATTATTTCAACTTAACATACAGCCCTTTTGCTCCTCTTTCCACAGACTTAATCTTATTCGTTTTTCAACCTTTCTTCTATTTCCTATAACTATGTTATATTACAGAC
This sequence comes from Sesamum indicum, assembly GCF_000512975.1. NCBI lineage: Eukaryota > Viridiplantae > Streptophyta > Magnoliopsida > Lamiales > Pedaliaceae > Sesamum > Sesamum indicum. Next base: position 9,650,243 of record NC_026151.1, read on the forward strand.
CGTGCTATTCTACAAACTATATCTATGTATCCATATCTTTACTGCACAGAACCAGACTGTCGACTAGCATAGTTTGCAATTCCAGCATCGGCTTCCCTTGCCACAGCTCAGTATGCAGGAAATGCAACTACTACTAAAGAAAGAAAAGCCCACAAGCCTAAATATATATAGTGGTAAAAGAGTGCGCACACATTAACAGAGTCCCTCTAACTTCTGGGACGGTTTCAGTATTGTATGATAAGGCCTCCGGTGGGAGCTCTATGAGGAACTCCCTTTCTCCTTTTCGCGCTTCTGTAATTCAAGGTCGCAGTTCGTGGTGGTGTGGATGGAGTGAAGCTCTGGATTTTGTTTCTGATGACTTGTTTATGCTTTGTGCTGCCATTCATGGACATGGACTCCTCCGAGTCGGAACCTCCATCCTCCTTTCCTATCTTCTTCTTTTGAAAATTCTTGGATGTCCCAACTATCTGATGGACAAACAGAGCCAACTCATATCAAGTAATTTCACAAGGAAAATGAATGAGCACAGAGTTCATACATGTCTGCAGTATTGACTTCAAACACAGATAGAACAATCCAATCCAACTCAATGCAAGAATCCGATAGTAAACTATGTAACACAACAAGTTCCCCAATTTCTCATATAGAACTAATGCATAACATAGAGTAGTGACATTTTTCAACATAAAAAGTATTGAGTAGAGACCTTGCAGCCAAGAGAGCAGAAAGTGAAGGAGTCGAGGAGGCCGCGGTCGCAGACACGGCAGGTGTTGGTGACGCCCTTGGCTGGCCTGGGCTGAGGGCGATGGTTGAGGAACACTATCTTGGCGCTGTTGATAATGTAGGTCTGAACCCCTGTTATGTCCAAGTACTTTTGAATCTCACACACCCTTATCACATCATGATATGATGACCTCCGAATCTGCACAAAAGAAGCATATATTCATCATCACCGTATCATCGCCATCATTAGATGATGAATTGATGATATATGTATACCTGTATGGGGCGATGATCCTTGTGAAGATTGAGGCAGACCGAACAGAGGGGTCCATTGACGCAGTCCAAGCAAAACATATTGCACTCGCTCCTGTGCGCCGCCGCGTGCACCTTGCATTGACCGAAGAAGCTAGTCCGCAGCAGCGGCCCCACCCACGCCGGCCACTTGCTGCTACCATCATCTTCTTCCCCACCACGGCTGCCGCCCTGAAACCGCCACCGGGATACCAATTACTTCAGTAGATATCAAGAAATATAAACCAAAATCAATCAGAACCAATTAATCAACCCGCTTGAACATTATAATGATGGGAGTTGCCACTATTTCATTTCAAAGCTGATCAATACAAGCATTAGTCAGCTGTTAGTACAATTGTATTACAGCTTTGCTGATGAACTAACCATATATTCTTGATGAATTGCTTCGTGTTCTTGGTGAATTTGAATAGACAGAGAGAGAGAGAGAAAGAGCTTATGGAGAACAAGGGAAGGGAAGGGGCAAGAACATTCAACCAGAAAATAAAAAAGAGAGAAGGGAAAAAGGCAGACGTTTCTTTTTCCAGCAGTAGTAATATTAATATGAGAAAGATATTACTCAATTTTTCTCAAACTGATCTTTTTTAAATATACTTTTTTGAGTTGTTAGGTCATGAATTGATTTGGGATCAAATTAGATTTGGATTCTTTTATCAAGAAATTAATGGTAACTATTAACTCTTTGGTGCCAATCAGAATTAATTCAATTCACAACGTTAATGCTCTGAGTTTATAGGTTTGAAGAGCATCAACGTGTAAGATTTTATTTTACTTTATTACTGGATCTGTTTTTAATTTAATAATAATTATTCATTTAGAATGTTATTCTAACTTTCTATTTTAATAGTAATTATTCATTATATATAAATTTTTTATGTTGATAATTGTAATTGATTTAATCAAATAAAAAATAATAATAATTCATCGTTTTCACTTAAAAAAAAAAAAAAACCCATGTATTGTGTGTTTTTTAGAAGATCCCAACAATTTTAGAGATTAACATCAAAATTAAATTTATGAAAAGAATTTAGATGAAGAATTTTAAATTACTTCATGTTAAAATAATTTGAAATTAATCAATTTTTCATGACACATAATTGCATATCCATTTTATCAAATATATTTTCTTTATTCATTCTTTTTTGTCTAACAATGATCAACTTTTGATTGAGCATATTGTCAATTTATTGTGAAAATGAGTTAAATTCATTTCGACCTCCTGTGATATGGAAAAATATCAAAAAAAATTCTGTAAAAATTTAAATACTAAAAATCACCTATATATTATAAACAATGACTCATACAACTCTCTGATCAATTTGGATCTATTTTTTTAAAGACAATGACTAAAATGCCTCTCCATATATATAGAAAATATATATATATTTATATAGTATATTATATAAGTTTTAATTAAAACATACCTATAATATATAAAATTAAAATTTTTATATGAAAAAAATTATTTTTTTAGTTTGTTAAATATGCCCATATTAATTTTAATCCGATAGTTATACCTATTTTTTATGCATTAAGTTTCAAAATTAATAAAATTTAGTCCTTTATTGGCCTGAAATTTTTATTTTTACCGAAAAAATGACGTAGCATGCCAATAAATATTTTTTCGGATTTTTAGTCCTACGTGACTTTAAAAAAGGAGTTCGATGACACATTGAATACAATTATATCATCTGCACTATTATAATTTATATAAATAAAAATATTATTTTAAAAAATAATATAACTATTCATGGCATGAATGTCAATTTTATCCAATCAACTTATAGTTGATGGTTTCGATAACCATTTCAAAGAATAAGCAGTGTATTATGGCTAAAAGTATTAATCATCATCTCTCACAAAATTGCATTTGCAATTCTACACTTCGACACGGGAACAGTATAGCATCCAAACTTTCCAATTCTGATTAAGAGGAAAACATGTCATTACCCGAGCAAAGCACGATTTCAAATTTAGTAAAATGGTCAATTTCTGGAATTCACAAACTACTCTCCTTGCCGATATGTATAGCTGGAGTCAGGAGCAACATTGTCCTCATCATCAAGAATAAGTTTTACTCCATTGTTCCTCAGGGCATTCACAACCGCCCAGATCTTCGTCCGATTCTTGAAACCTTTCTTCTCGATTTCCTTATTCACATCGACATGGATTCCTCTTCCCTGGCCCTGTTCAAGACCCTCCACTCTGAGTCTCATTGCCAGCACTTCTCCCACAACACCTGCCGCCTTTGCATTGCAAGAACGACCACATTCAAGATTATTTTTTAGAGCATGTTCAACCGTTGAGGCAGTTGCAACTATGCGTCCATTATTTCTGTCTACCACATTCGCTGTTATATACTTCAATGATATGAACAGTCTCAACACATATCTCTTCAGCACTGTCATCCCCTGAATATCAATTCTTTGTCAAAGAAAACGATAACCTAACATCAGGACTATCAGCAAAATATCAAGCATGTAAACACATCTCTATGTATATATAGTCAGACTTGCAAAGCATAGTTTTAGCTATGCTTCAAGGATGGTAATCCAGGAGAACTGAAATAAAAAAAACAGAAAAATAGAGGCCACGAAAATTACAGAATAAAACGCAAATTGTGAATCAGATGTGATCAATGGAAATTCTGAAGAAAAATTTCTAGGAGATCAATCTATTCGCAGAAAACAGAGTCAATAGCCAAAGGCAAAAATCATAACCCACTATAAAGGAACCCCTACAAATTAAGCAAACAAACAGCAGAAATCGAAACTCCTCTGCAACACTCCCAAACAAAAGCAAATGGTTATCAATTTCCTGTGTTGGTGAACTATATTTATTTTATGTTATCCATAGTACAAGCCTTATAAGTTAATCAAGATGGCAAAGCCAAAAGAAGTCCAGGAAGAGCTAATAAATTGCACATTTTAGGCATCGAGTCATAACCAACAGCCTCCTTCAAGATTGTTGGTAGAGGCTATCCTATAGTCTGAACAGAATTTCTACAATGAATAGTGGTGAGTAAACACAATCATATCAATAATGAATAGTCTTTCTATATATACAGGTTATGAGTACTTTAATGTTATACTCTGTTCTTTTCCATCCAACTCACATAGAAAAAATCATGGCAATTGCAGTAAGACTTACAGGTATCTTACTTTGTTCCTGGTAAACTAGCTATCTTAATGCTATGACGAAAAAAACTTATTCTGGTAACAATCTTTGAAGCCAAAGTGAGTGAGCATAAAGCACTCTTTGCAAACATAGCAATAAATATAGGCTCGAATTTGAACAAGCAATGCAGAAACTTTATAATGCTACAAAAAAAGATGGTAATGATATTTCTAATTTTCTAACTCCATCTCGAGTTGATCATCCATCATAATCTATTCCCACAAGAAACTAGCCCAGAGAATTAGAAAACCACATCAAGTGAAAAACACAGAAAACAAGGAAAAAGAAAAGGAAGAACAAAAACCTTGACTCTACACTTCCCACAGCTGGAGCAGCGGACTAAATTCACGCAGCCACCACCCTGCTTGTTGCGCCCTCCGTTCCTTCTCTTGAATGTCTAACAAATTTTCCAATAAATAAAATAACAATTATGCACTAGAAGAAAAATAGAGAAAAGGGAAAAAAAAAATGCGAACCATCCACAAAACATTATTCAAATTTGGCCGGCAGAGGTTCTACGATCCACTATCAACCAAAAACCTTACATTTTCAGCTGCAAAAATTCGAGAGTCCCAACGATTGGAAGCACAATCCTTACAGTTCGCCGGCGATTGAAGAGAGGGGGTGAGAATTAGGTTGCTAAGACGGTAAGAAGGGACAGGAAAGGAAGGGCTGTTTAAGTATATTACGTTGTTAGAGAATCCTTTTAATTATTTTATTCTTATTTTCTATATATTTTATAATTAGTTATATTTTTAGATTGAAATTTCTATTACAGTGAAAACATTTTAAATAAGAAGTTGTTTTCTTTGTTTTTTTTTTTCTCTAATTAATTGGAATTTTAAAATATTTAAAAAATGTAAAAATTTGATCAATATTTGACTAATAGATACCCTCATTCATAAAAATTCACCAAATTTATTAATATTAGCAAAGAATAAATATTCATATTTACCACAATTGACTTATTACCAACTTATTACACGTTAATTTTTTCTTCTAACTAAACTACTCTTATACATCTTCACATGATAATACATATGTGGAGGTATATCGTCACACTTGTAAGGAAAGTTTGGTTAGAAAAAAAATTGTTTGATGTGTAATAATCACTCAACAGTATATAAATTTTTATTCAACAAATTTAATGAATTTTAACTAATGAGGAATATGAATGATACTAAAATTCTGTCCAAGCTAATTTACAACAAGCTTTACCACACACTTTCGGATCTAATTTCCTTTCTCAAAACGACTTCATTTCGTAAGGACTAATTGGTGACAACATTCTTATAACTCAACAGATGATTCACCATCTGGATCTTAGATATAAGAAAGGCAATCTAGTTATCAAATATTTGATGGCAGGTGCTCTATTTATTTGGTTGTTTATAACTTATAATAGACGCATTAGAGTTAAGTATGATTATTGTTAGTGTGTGTTTTAATTTTCTAGCTTGTTATTGAAGTAGCTAAATTCTAGACAGAATGGAATAAATAAATTATTTTATTTTAAAAAATATGAAGAGATAAATATTTTTTTAAAATAATAATTTATCTCTTTGTATTTTTTAAAATAAAATAATATATTTTTTTAATATAAAATAAACTACTTTATATTATTGTATTTTTTAAAAAATAAAAATAAATTGCTATTTTTTTTATAAGATAATAATTTATACATTTACAATATCACAAGAATTACTTGCATTTTTTCTTAAATTTTGAATCTGGCCTCGGGTTTCAGTCGAAGGATTCCAATACTGCCGCAAACTTATCAGTATAGTTCATTGTATTTTTTAGAATTGTATAGAAAAATATACACTATTACATTTGTATGCTTCATTGTATTTTTTAAAATTAATTAAATATAATTAATTTATAAAAATAATTGATGAATTGCAAGTCCACGACATCAAGTCCCGGTTCTATTTGATCAAATTTAAAAAATATATATATGTTTTTTTTATTATTTGGCTACTCGTTATATTTATATTATATAATTAATAATAAAAAAATAAATAACCACTTGTTCTTGGGGTCATCACCCAAAGCAAGGCGGAAAGGCTGCCAAGGCCCACTCCCCTATTTGTTTATTTATCAATTCTCCATATTTATATCAATCAATACTCTCTCTTACCATCATCATACATAAATCACATATTTCTCCAGAAACCAAACACACACACTCCCACCACCTCTGCCCCCTTAAGACTCTTCATTCCATTTACAACAACAAGAAGAACAAGATCGAAGAAGAAATAGTGTGATAGAATTGTTGATTGATTGAATTAATGATAGTGTGATTGTGTAATCAGCAGAGAATTTCCCCTGCAACCAAACCCTACAATTCATATTTCATACATTTCTCTACCTGCTTACCTCTCCATTTATGAGATGGGAGCGGAAGCGGCGGTGGCCAGACCTGCGCTCGTATTCACCTACGGCACTCTCAAGCAGGGATTCTCCAATCACATCCTCTTGCAAGACATGATCGCCACCGGGGATGCAACCTTCCTCGGCTCCTGCAGCACCCTCCACCCCTTTCCCCTCGTCTGTGGCCCCTACCGCGTCCCCTTCCTCCTCAACCTCCCCGGCCGCGGCCAATGCGTCTCCGGCGAGCTATACGCCGTTTCCCCCTCTGCGATCGCCAGGATGGACGAGCTCGAGGGCGTCACGAAGGGACACTACGAGAGGCTGCCAATCCAGATCGAGATCGAGGGCAGGACGGTGTCCGCCGAAGCGTACTATGCACACCCAAGCTACGCGGAGGCGCTGTGGAAGAGGAACGGGGAGGAGGGGTACAACTGCTACACCGAGAAAGTGGCGAAAGGATACGTGAAGCGCAAGGATAGGCCACGCCATCTCACTTTCTTGGATCAAATTCGCATTTTTATAGCGTCCGACTCCGATGCTGCCGAATCCGGGTAGAGAGGCCTCTCCTCCGCTCCGATACCGGTCTTGATTCGGTCAACAGTCAATATTTGCTGCTGTTCAACAGTTGTACGTTGTACGTATTAAGAACAACTAGAAAACAAGGGATTGGGTGTGAGTTGAGGGGTTTTGTTTTTGTATTTGTCGTCTTCTCTTCTCTGCTCTTGGCTTCTGAAATGGTCATTCATGTTGCCTCACTGATGCTTCCATTGCATTAGCCGTGTGCAAAATATACTATATTTTGCATAAATAAACCTCTCATTTCAACAATATTATGGGTGGAGTACACCTATTTTTTCTATAATTATGAAATTATTTAAAAATTATAAATAATTTATTATTTTTTTTAAATATTTTAATAAATTATATAAAATTACATTCATAATTCAAAAGTATATTTTTGTTGGTTCACCATAAGAATTGAATGAAAAATTAACGAAGTTGATTATTAAAAAATTAAAAGGTATTTATAATTTTTTAAATATTTTATAATTATTCCAAAATTTAAAGAAGGTGGTTGTAATTTACTATAATAATAAAAATTGTTTCTTATAATTGAATAAATAGAAATAACGAATCTTTTAAACTACGTGTACATATGAGTGGGAAAAAAATAATTTAGAGTTAAATATACTTTGTATCCCTAAACTATGCATAAAATGTATTTATACCCCTAAACTAAAAAAAGTAACAAAATAATCCTCATGATCTACACGAATTCTTTTTGACAAAAATGTCCTTATTATTTACACTCCTAAAACATCTCTACTACTATCATTATTCTAAATATGATCTGAATTATTATGAATTTTTTATTTAGAATAAATATTATCTAAATTTGTATATTTTAAACTGAGTATAGAATCATATAAAGTCAATAAAGTTGCAATTCTTATATTATTTACACAATTGGTAAAAAATTTACATAATTTTCCCTGTGTTATTAGATATATTGAACTTTTTTTAAAAGTAAATTATCTATACAAATTTAAAATATTACATCGGATATATATATACACTATAAAATATGCAAACCTATAACATAATTATTACATAATATTCTATATTATTAAAGTAATGAAATGATTTTTTTTTTGTGGACATGTAATTGAATAAAAAATTATAAGTTATATAACATACTTTTTCTATAATACTATATACATTATGTATTCACACATATTTACATATACATTTTAACATAATTTATTTACTTTGTAAAATATATATGCATATATTGAGCTTATAAATATTCTTTGTGTTTCATAATTTATAAAAAAATTATAAATATTATTTTAGAAATAAAATATGAGTAAAATTTTAAATTTTTAAAAATAGTTTAAGAGAGATATTTTAATAAAACATATTTTATGAAGTAGAATAAAAAAATATAGGGTTAAATGAGAAGGACATTTTTATCTTATTAATGCTAAATTATTTTGTGAAGGGTATTTTTATTACCTTTTATATTTTAGAAATGTAAATGAAACAAAACGCATAATTCAGACGTGCAAAGTATATTTAACCCAAAATTTTATGTAAAAAGAATATAATCCTTCAAATTTTTAAAATGATGCAACTTGCAAGATATTCCTCAATTCATGAGATGTTCATCACGCGCTTCATACGCGACTTGACTTAATTTCTAATTGCGAAATGACATGTACACCCTTAATTATGAAGCATTGACCTTTTTGTACGGATATTATACCAACGGTTTAGATTCAAGTTAGGGATGATTGGAGAATATCGGAGAGCTTTTTCTTTTTGTATATTTGATATATTTTGTGAATTTTGGTTATCATTAAAATGATAGGATAAGATATATTGACCATAAATTGAAGTAAAATTTAGTAAGAAGATTATATTATTACGATAATATAGGGATCATCAATTTATGATAGATAAAATACATTGATTGTGAAATAAATTCATAAATTTTATAAAAAAAAAAAAATTGTGGGCGCAACATACCACGCTGCTTGTATGAAAAAGAATCTTTTTGTACTATTTTTAAAAATATTTGGGAATCAAATTGAAGTTATATTATATGCATGAGGAGTTTTTAAATAATTTTTATCGATTGTGAAATAAATAATTAATAATAATAATAATAATGATTGAATGACTTTTTCAGATTCTATCATCATAGCAACCTTTCGACCCCTTTAATCATTTTATTTATATTTATATACTAAGAAATGAAACGGTAAGCGACGGTGGCGACGCCCTCTTCCTTCATCATCATCTCTCTCTTTATTCTTTTCTTTTTTAATATTTGGATTCTTGATTTGTACAATAATTTCATATACTAAACCACAACCAAACATTTCTAAATGTTCTTCTCTTGGGCGACATGTGTGAGAGCGGCTAATTTCATAAATGGATGATCACATCATCCTTCAAATTATTCTAATTACACATAAATCTATAACTTTAAAAAATTATATCGAGTATCTTGATATTTGTTTTGTTAGAAGATCCTTCTGCTAATTAAAATTCACTGAATTAGCAAAAAAAAATTAATAAAAATTCATATCCACACCGAATTAATTTATTAACGATTTATTACATGTCAAACACAAGTATAAGGGTACTTTAAACAGAATTCTTTTTTAGCCCAAATTCTGGTAGCGTACTCCATCAAAACCTCAAAAACTATTCTCAATGCTAATCAACAAATCCCCGTCAGGAATTCAGGATACTTTACACTAGCCTCAAATCTATTTTTGTATCAACCTCCAATATATGACCATACCCAGTGGTTTCAAAACCCCAAAGAAATATTCGATACATCTAACCCCCGACATTTCTATATCCAGAAAAGTCCTAGAGTCAATTGAAACTGTGTAATGACCGTCACAAATTTTCCAGCTTGTATGCCCACTTACTACAAACACGTATTTGATACATGTCCTTTGTCAATAGAAAGCAGCAAGCTCTGAGTACTGAGAAGTTCCGTTTAATATTTCTGTTTGATGAGAATAAAACCAACAGAGGATAAACAAATCCCTGAAATGGGTCATCCGGTAATAGCTTATGAAGTTCAGGTTACTTCATTACTGAATGCAAATCAACAAGACTGTAAAAACTGTTGCGGTTTTGCATATACAATAACATGCTATCACCAAGTAAACTCATAAAACAGGAAGACCAAACATGTGGCAACCATTGAGATGCAAGAAAACAAGATCTCACAAGGCAGCTTCTTCGGGATCAATCTCGACTGGTACCTGGGGCAAATTATTGCCACCTCTCAACCGGGAAGACACATTGTCGATGGCAGAGTTGAGTTGGCTTATTTTTTCATTCAAGGTCTGCCTCGTTTTCTGAATGTCAAAAATGAGATGGAATAAGAAAGTGTTCGGTTGGGTTAGGATGGTAAGGGGAAGTTGGTGAAGACAGATGAATATAAATGAGCTGAAGCTGCAAGTATCATAGTTACCTCCAAACCTTCATCATAGTAAATTGGTCGCTTGGCCCTCTTAAACCCATATTCATCTTCATTTAGCAATGATCTTCTTATCTAATAATACAAGAAAAGCAGAGTCAGTAACTAAATAAACAAAAGAAGCACAGAACATTACTGCATCCATAAACACTTTGTTGGACCTCATACTCTACTGCATCCATAACCACTTTCCTTTCCATAGTTCCCCCATAAGTTGTTATCCATTCTATACCATTAAGTACGCCATAAATTTTGGCATATGTCATGTTTTTAGTTTCTTACATGTGTCTCTTAGCAGTGTCTGTGCTTCCAAGTACGACTTCGCCTAAGCTTATTTGTATAAATAAATTAATGTAAGTATCTAATCATTCCGTGTTATATAATCCATAAGACAATTTTTCCAAGATGCGAGTAATGGTTTTCATCCCAAGAATCAAACCTAAATAGCATTGCTTGGACAAATTTGGTACTCAAACTCAGGCTTCGTTCATTATATTTTTTGAGCTAAGGGCAATCCCTTTATCTCATAAATATAGTTAGCACCATCAACCAAAGCCTGAAGGAGCTTTAGAAGCAAACAGTGGGATCAACATCAAAATTGAGGTTTAAATGGATATTTATAATCACCTGTGGAGCAAAAATATAAGCAAGTGTTCCAAATACTGCACCTCCAAGAAGAAAACCAGCCACAAAATCAGCACCACTTCCACCGCTACGGTCACTACATGCAGAAGTAAAAAATTTACAAACCTAACATAGAGAATAAGTTCAACTTATATCTGGTAAAAGGCAAAAAATGTAACCAATGTCATTTACAAACAAAAGATATTTTCTCTAAAAAAATACTTATTTTCATTTTTATAGTCTACATCATATAAGATGATAGCAAGGAGAGCAAAAAGATCCCCTGATGTCATATTCAGTAGCCTAATGCTATAACCACAAGCACATTGGTAATATCAGGGAACTGCATAGCAATAACACACATGAATAGAACAACTTTTCAGAACAAAATGATAAAGTTGCATACATCGTGAGAGAGTCCATCATTGACAAATCTAGCAGTCAATATGTGAAAAAACATATGGTAACTTTTGACTCGGAGATAATCACAAATTGTGTCCCAGTTAAATCCTCCAGGTGCTGCCAAATGCTTTAAGAATGCATAATGCTAACTGCCAATATGGTCTGGCATAACACAAACTTCTTAAGTCAACTGAATTCCCAGAAAATTTATCTCAATGAGAATGTCATCCTGAAGAAGGCTTGAACAACATTTCTTTGAGGAATTACTATTTTTTAAATCATTTAGTAGAATGCTTGACCACTATTTCTTTGAGGAATTAATATTTCAAATCATTTAGTATCAAATTCAAACATTTATGCTACACAATGCTTGAAGGGCTTCTGAGGACCATATTTAAAGCAGCATATGGACATTGTTAATCCTTAGTATAGCTATCTCGATCAGAGTAACATAATTTTCCCAGTGCTAATGAAAATAGGATTAGTAACTAGAAACCATAGCTTCAACAGGCCATTTATGAAATTATGACTCTTGAGGACCAAGAACTATGTAATGGAAAGTAGTCAACCATCACTAACGTAGTTGAAGGATGCAAAAGAATTCCTTTTCTCCTGAGACAAGGAGCTAATGGTAACTTTGGAGGGCAACATTTAGACATTAAGAAGAACTCTGGAGGAAGGGTCTGCAGTCTCCATGCCACTGACTGTATAGCTGCAATACATGCCTTGTTACAGGTGGATAAAATGACCATATCCAGATATTTGAACGGTATATATGGATGCTCCAGATCTCGAACGACCATTACAGAAAGAAAGATTCCAAGAATAGCCAATGGCATTATCCATAAATGAAAGAACCATTCATCATGCCAGTTATTTCGTCTGTTGCCAAATTTTTTACCACATAATCAATATAAAAGATATATCTAGGTAATAGTGTTTAATTACAACCCAATGAAATAATGTATGGAATTCAGCAAAATCATACCGAATGCCCATTTCTGAGAGCATACTCATTCAAAAGCATAACTTCATATTGTTTCCATAGCACAAATATTTAACAAAGCCCCACCCCTCTGGCCACCTAATATAACTTTTTGCACCCAAAGTCTTGAACCTTTTGATTACTTATGTACCCATCCTGTGCAAATTAAGAACCTATTTAGCACGTTTTCCCGTTAACTAAAAATAAATTCCAGATATATTGGAGAGAAACAATCATACTCGTATTGAGCACGAATAGACAAGTTGCGGTTGGCTCGAGTGGGCATCTTCCGTTGAATTGTTAACATCTGAGTCTTGACAAAAGCGCTAGAATTTACAGATACAAGGCCACAGTTGTTGGTACGACGTCCTCCTGCAATAGAACCGCAAGGTTTTTGGACGAGACCAGTATACCAACAAACACAAAAATAAACAAAAACAAGTGGAATTCACGTAAAATCATCTCCACATATGTATTACTTACCGATGTAGATTGCAAGAGCCACACAAAATCAATAAAATAAAAGAGCAAGAGGGAAAAAAAAACGGGGGGAAAGAGGATACGAAGAGATGCGCATCCCCAAAAAAAAACGTAAAAAGTCGAATCGTGATATGATGTCGATGAATGTTGGGAATTTATGCAAGTAAAAAGGGAAAGGCATGTAATCCTTACCGGAAACAGAAACGGGAGCTACGGCGGTGGCCATCGGAAATCGTAAACAGGCTGAGTGAGAGATGGGGAGATACAGAGGTGATGTTTACTAACTACCCAGAAAACAGATAAGTGAAAAGAACACAAACCGCAATTTTTATGAGGGAAAATTTTCCTCTTTATATATTATGGGTGCGATTGCAAAAACCCAACACCACTCCACTCTATAAAACAAATAATAATAAAAAGTGGATTTAAATAATAAAAACTAAAAATGTTGCAAAATTACATAATTACGTGTTAGGTGGAAGATTTTAATCGTTATTGGGATGGGATATGTCCCAACTATGTATAAATAATCAGAATAAAAAATTATACAAAAGTTCAATTTATTTAGAGAAAGTCTTAAGTTGCAATTTACTTACAATTTTTTATTTATTTTAACTTAGTTTAAGAAAAACAATTTCTTTTTATTTTTTCTGGGAAGTTGCAAATAAAAGCAAAAGTTGAATTGGGCATTTTCGTTTAGCTTATGTGTAGGGGTCCACCTACAAAGAGTCGTGAATTTTTTATTTTAAATTATGTTATATTTTTTAAGTTTTATTTTATATATACTTATGTATATAAATATTCTTAAACTCTGTTATTTAAGGTTGAAATTTCGTAAATAAATATGAGATTGTAAGGGGTATGGCTATTATTTCATTGACTGATATTTGAGACAAATGGTTTAAAAATAATCCGATTATCTGAGCCAATTAAAAAAAATTGTTTATGTAATTCAAATTGGTATTCTGTTGACGAGCTTATAAAATGTTTTAAAACATCTCACAAGATGTTTAAAAATTTATAAAGTGTCAAAAACTATCCGATAATTCTTTTAAAAAATGAGGCTACAAAACACAAAATAAAATATGGAATTCCCAACTTACTTTTAAGATTTTAAAAGCGCTTTGAACTTTTGCTATATTAATTACAGAAAGTGTCGTTACTAAATTATTTAAATACTCTTAAACTTATTTTTAAAATAAAATACGACATCTTATAGACTCTGAAAAAGTCATTGTACAAACTTATAAAATATTTTAGCCAGACCTCCTCTGAGTTGATTTGAAAATTGAAGGGATTTGTCCTTTGAGAAACTTTGAAATAAAATTGAAGGGGGAAGTACAGATTGTGCAGCAGTAGTGAAAAAGCCAAAAGAGGGGGTGAGTGGTTCATTGCTGATTGCTCTGCTTTCTTCGCCCTCATTGGAGTAGGTAACAAGGGTTTAAGGACATATCTATGAGCCCCATTGGTTTCTACATCTTTTGTCTTGCCTCCTCTGGGATTAGCCGCAACTAGCAAGCAGTACACACAAGTGTCCATCGCAAACAGTTATTCAAGATATTGATAATGTACACATTTTTTGTTTAAAGGAGGATCAAAACTAATTCCCTGACTCTCCCTGAGACTCGAAATACAGGACAAAAAATGGTGACCATTATGCAATCAAGAAGTTAACAAGGTTTGACAGGCTTCCAAACGACGTCTCAGGAGCCGTGCTTTCTTTCACTGCTGCCTGTTTCGACCAAAGTCCAAGCTTCATTACTAAAAAGGCAAGCATCTTCTTCACATGCACAATTACCGGAAACAGCCCCAGAAGAGAGAAAAAAAAGAACATTATGAAAATGAAGAGAGTGAATGCTAACAGAAATATTTCGATATCACACTGTCCCGGCTACTATACTCTTCTACATATATACAACCAGCCGTTTAGGACTCTTTCACTTGCAAACTAAAGAGCAAATGGCGGTCTGAGACGGACCTAGCAAAATTATATATAAATCCTGTAGGGTATCAACCATATGGATTCAGTTACAGCATGAACTCACCGAGACACTGAAGTATGTGATCCTACTATATAATAGCTTCAACTACTGTTTAACTTACTTGGGATCACTCACTAATTATCTCTTAAATTGCCAAAGAGCAGCATTGAAGTATTGACGCGTTCCCTCTCGGACACGAGCTGCTCAGTTTTGGGAGCAGGTTTTGTGCTGAATTCCTTCTCAGGGAATGGG
>NC_026151.1:9665594-9725327 GCF_000512975.1 Sesamum indicum
CTCATCATCTTCTGTCTTGCTCCTTGCCTCTTCCCGAATATGTTCCTCATTTACTGTCTGGTCCACTTTACTAACCAACACCGACCGGGTGCCCAAAGACAAGGGTTTTATATCAGCCCCTAGAGCAAGCTCAAGATTTGGTGCTCTATCATTAAGTCGATCTGGTTCTAACTGATGCATTTTCCAGGGCGTGGATCCATCAGCAGATTGTACGCCCTTCACAGGCTGTTCTATTGGGAAGAAACGTCTTTCAGCATGTTCATTAAATCCGGGTATGAGAGTCTCAACACAAACTTCCTGATGTCGATTATGCAGTGCGTAGGAGCCAGAAGGCACATGATTGATCTGTGACACAAAACCATACAAGAACTGTTTCAATTATCAAATTTATAAAAGCGAGTAAAATTAATCTGTCTCTACTCACTTTTTCAAGTACTCCACATGTCTCATTACGTGCGTCATCATTCCTAAGGGGCACTTTGCTAGTGCCAGCATAAAGCGTTCGAGGCACCACAGGCGATGCAGGATGCATACTGTCGTTGTTAAAAGGCCATCTCCTGTGCTCCACATTCAGGTCTCTGGTTTCCTGATGATCCTCCAAAGGAGTTTCTCCACCCGTGGATAGATCTCCAGCATCCACACTTAACTTCACTTGATTTTGATTACATATCTTACTACTCTTATCCAAAAGAGTTCCTTCACCTGTGCCTTCCTTAAGCTCACCCGCAACAGACTTGCTGGAATGATGCGATGACTGCTGTCTATCAAGTAGGCGAGTATCATGCATCATTTGTTCCCTTCCAGAACAACTAGAACTTCTAACAGGAAGGTGAGGACTGCAGCTGGAACTGATACCTCCTTCCTACAGGCAATAGTGTACATTTGAATTATCAGAATGCCATGGGATGCCAGCAGAATAACATCTTCAAAAAATTTCAGCTCAGCAGACAAGATCTTCATAAACATCAAGCTCGAGAAAGTAATTACTCCACAAACAGGAAAAGTGATAAACACAAATGCCTAAGACTTGAACTGGTAACACTTATGACAGACATGCATCAAGCTACCACAGTTTAAAGGCAGACAAGGTAACAGATACCATTTTAAAGAAACTAAGGCATAAAGCCCAATCCCTAGTCAAAAAACATCCAGAAACTTGCCATATCAATTCAGACTTCTGATACCACACTAATGATATCTGATAAACAGGATGCTGTTTTTTTTAGTAAGGACATCTACAAAAAAAAACAAAAATTTGAACAGCAGCATTTCAAACGGAAAAGAATGGCCAAAAGCCATCACTTATTGCACCATCCGAGAAGTTCAGGAAATCATGAAGAAAACCACGTAAGCCAAACTAAGAACTACTAGACTGCAAACTCTATTATTAATAAACGAAACAGGAACTTTTAACTGCAGATTCACATACTCTTATTGCAACAAACATTACAGCCATTCTTATGCAGACAGAGCATGAGGTGTGGCTTTTGTTCTCTACATGTTCAACCTGTAAGCAATTTATTCAAGCAGAAAAATAGAGAACCTAAAAAACTGAGCCATATGGATTATGCCGCTTAAACCCCAAATTCTTAATGTGCCAATGCTCACTCAAGAATGGCAATTAACTGAAATAAAGGGGTAATGCAAAAAAGACCCAAATAGACAAATAGAGATGAAAATAACACCAGGAGACAAAGGGATGAAGAAAATTTCCAGGTGAGATGATCTGATACCAATCTCCTTGATTCGGTACAGCATGAAATAAGTTAGTATTGCAGAAAGCCCAAAATGCAGGGGCAAGTAGAAATCTATAAAAAACTAAAACAAGCATCGCTGTTGCTTCACATCATTAAGTAGAATCACACTTGCAGACCCTATAAATTTCAGCACTCCCTTTGCATCACCAATTAGGATAAATTACACAAATGTGGGAAGATACACCTTTACAGAACTCTCACTTTAATCACACAAGCAATTTAGTACACCTAAACAAAAATATCCTCAAATGTATATGTGAAAGGAATGGGCAGTACCCGTTCTTGGCATTGTTTAGTGCTCTCACTTTCTCCTGCCACTGTGGAACTAGGATTCGGTCTATGATTCAGCGAATCCAAAGATGATACACTGGCAACAGCTCTAGAAGACAATAGATTCCGTAACTCTTCTGAAGCAGGCATGTCAAGCACGGGAGATGCATCTTCGCTCGCAAGTAAATCCTCAGTGATAGGTCCAAGTGAGCATCTATTCTCAGGCAAGGACATTATAGGTGGGGGTATATCCCGAGGAGCACAACATTGGTTTAAGGACTCGGGCATCTTTTGCAGGCAACTTTCCTTCTTTCCTCTAAAGACACCCCAAAGGAAGAATAACATATTCCAGCCTGCATGTAAATGACAAGATAAATGCATTGCATCATCGCTGGCAGCATGAAACAATACTAGAAGGCCTAAATTATAAACTATCAAATCACTTGAATATTCATCACGCATCAAATAGATAACCATTGGATAATCAAAGTTCAACCAGCATCTTTACCCAATTTTAGCAAGTAGCATAAATTTCTGTCTATGGCCATTTGAAAGGTGTTCCATGGTAGGCAGGCAGCCTAAATAGCTTTCGCTCTGTGTCGTTCACTTCTGACACGGTTCAAATGGATATACCAAAATTTTCAACTAGCTAACAACTTCAATTCACATCATAGTAAAGTGCTCGTAACAGGTACCTTATGAGAGCGTGAAGTTCAAGACCATTTGATTCAATAACAATGACAATATTCACATTCAAAAAGGGTCATCGTACAAGAAGAAATTGAGAGGTTTCAAACAGGGAAAAGGTCTGATTACTATATGACAAAACTCCACTTACGCTGGGATTTATCAGGAAGCTGATTGGAAGCAAATATGAGGAGCTCAACACCATTGACATTTCCTCTGAGAGCAAGGTCTTTCTTCATCATATTATCCAGCAAAACTTTATAAATCTTTTCATAGCTGTAGCATTAACAAGATGTCAACTCTTCAACAGAAGAAATAGCAATAGAAAACGAATAACTAAAAATTCATAGTAGTGATGGGGTGAAAAGTTTCATAAAATTACCTCTCAAGACATAGTGGAGTAAAAAGTTTCACAAAATTACCTCTCAAGATCTTTAGCGAAAAAGAACAGGGCTATATTATCTTCTCTAACACCACATTCCTGAAACTGTATTGGCCAAGTACTTTTGCGAGGCACTTCATAGAGGACAATTCTGCTTTTAAACTTGTTTACAGCCTTAATAACTTTCGGCGATGCAGATGTTGATAAATGAGCTTGGATTCCATCCCATGAATCAAAAGTTTCGTCACTTCGACAGATCTCAAAACTTCCCCTGCACATAAAGCAAATATGTAAGCATTACAAGTTTTAGAGACCAAATACAGCAGACTACCAAAATGGAGAAGCAGTAATAATTTTAAAATAAAATACTAGCGAAAATAAGTCCATACTGCCATATATGTTCGTGCTCTGGAATTGCTAAGTATTTCAAAAAGGCAGGCACTGCTGCTGGAGCATTACTGAACACATCCCTTGAGAAAGGGCCATTATGGACACCATCTCGTGCTCCAAAAGGAAGTCCCTCTACAGGAACCAGCAAGGACTGCTTCACACTACTGATAGTTTCCTGTTTAAGATGATCAGGGGTCGAATTCCGGGATACCTCAGACAGCTCTGCGTTGGAAGCCAATTTCTTGTTTCCAGCAGAACTTGAAATATGATCGTGATGAGAAGCTACTTCACAAGCCACACTTGAAATGGATGACTCATCAGATTGGCCGAGAGCTCTATGCTTTCGGTACACTCCTGGCTTTCTCAGAACAGCAGCCTCTATAGCTGCTTTAAGGTTATCACTTTCATCTCTTAAAGACTTTACAGATGATTGCCCAAAGCGGCTACTAGAATATTCCTTCATCCGCTCAC
This sequence comes from Sesamum indicum, assembly GCF_000512975.1. Classification (NCBI taxonomy): domain Eukaryota; kingdom Viridiplantae; phylum Streptophyta; class Magnoliopsida; order Lamiales; family Pedaliaceae; genus Sesamum; species Sesamum indicum. The sequence continues at coordinate 9,669,552 of NC_026151.1, forward strand.
CAGAACTTGTTAAATCCCCAGGCCTAGGTGATCCATCGGGTAGAACTTCACTAGCACTTAACGGTGGCCTGTCAGCAACAACAGAACTGGCAGCATCCTCCTTCAGGCTAGTCCGATTAGATTTTTGTTCAATATTATTAACTCCACCGGCAGAAGAAACCCCATGATTACCATACACTGATGGTCTCTTAAATTCACCTGCCCACGCACAAAAATAGAAGTTTTTGAAGCAACAATAATAACAGTTAAAACGACAAAATCTGTATCATGGACCAATATGGAACGCTGAATCCAACTGTACCTTGAGAGCTGGATAACTCTGCAGTCCTTCGAGCTGCAAGACCGGATGATCTTGTTAACGCTGCTGATCTACCATCAGTTTGTACAGGCTTCATGTCATGGTGGTTAGCAACGGTAGCAAGCGAAGAAGACTCTGCACGAGATGCTTGTTTTTTTTCAATTCTTGATGTAGAACTCATAGAAGTACCCATTATTGGATTAGCGGATGGAAGTTCAGCTTTGAATGAGTGATGGCGTTCAAATGGAGTCCTCTGTTTTGTACTTTTACTGTCTTGGCTGTGAGTTGGTCTAGGAGACAGCATCTTTAGTTTTGATTCAGACCGCATGGAGTTTGTACATTTAAATGACATAGATTTGCCTATCGCTCTGACAACACCCTCCTTAAGCCGAAAAGAGCCATGTTCCTTAGCTGATTTCTGCCTCTGAATAACAACTTGATCTACAAGCTTGACCTTTGGTTTTGAATTCAGAGAATTAAATGACTTTGACTTCGAGAAAGTACCTGCAGAATAGGAAGAATTTGTTGATAACTGCAACACAACCACTAAGATGTTTGTCAGGACAAAACCCAGATCAGTGCATACACTAACTTAAGAAGTCAGAAAAAATCTCCATCAATGTCGCATATAGTAAGACAATGTAAAAGGCACACAATATAACCTCGAGAAGTATTCACTCGTAGATTTGAAGCGGAGCTTGCTGATTCGGTCGTATCATTAACTGGAACTGTGTCTGAAGAAGAATGGTGCGAAGACTGCAGTCTACCCTTATCCGTGTACTTCAAAGAATTTTCACGGGAAAGCGCAGCTAGTTTGCTAGAACTAGAGGTCTTTGGTGACCTAACTGTTGGCTCAAGTGCTGGCTTCTTTGCTATAGAAGAAACTTCAGAATCAGCATCATCTCTATGCCTTTTACACGGAATTCTCATATAACCTTTTGTTCTGGGTCCCTCAACATCAGAACCATTTACATATTCACTACTTGCTTGACCAGAGGAGTTATTTTTCTCATTTTCATCCATTCCTCCATTCTTTTCTTGCCTTCCAACTCCCTCCTGATCCATAGTCTTGCATTCTTCACACAGCCATTCACCTTCAGGGACTTTTTCCATCATTTCCCGCATGCAATAACTGAGACAGAGAAGTGGTGGTCATCATTGTGGATCCAGATATATGCAAACTGCATGCACAACAACTCCAAAAAAATTTAAGGCTTACGTGTGTTCTGCCCCATCACTGCACCGACAACAGATAGCAAGCAAATCCTCCCTCCCTGCATCTCCACATATATCACAAACTTTCACCTTTCCAACAGAAGAAAAGCTTCAATCAGTACTTTGGTCACAAAAAAAATTGATTTAGAATGAGATGATCATTGAAGATAAAATAGCTTGCTTATTAACAACTATATATCTTCCAAGTTTAAAATCAACATCAACCCTTTCAAGAAGTACAATTACTTATAAAAATCAAATATCATCATAAATTTCTACATCTTCAAGGTCTAAGATCAACCTTTTCAAAATGTACAAGCATCATCATGTTTTGATAAATCATTCTAAAGCAACAAGCTGGTCAAAATATCACTTCAAATGAGGCTAGCAATATTATCAAAACAATTGCAACATCTAGATTCAGGTACAAACATCAAACCTAGAAATTTGGGATACATTTTTCTTGGAAATTAAGGAAATATTGAGACAAATCTTTTTTCATAATAAAATTCATAAGAAGTCTGAGGATAATTCAAATCAACTATATTCAATTCAGGATAGCAAATCGAAATGAACTTTAAATGATAAATCAGATATGTAATGAAAATGTGACAATTGTACCAAAACTATACTGTTTATGCGTTAAATGGTCTTTAAGTTCAAGAATCTACTGTTACTTGATTCAAATAAGACTGGGACGTATTTTTCTCTTTATCAGATATTCAAGGGGATGTCCATCACCAAAGAGAACATAAGAAACATACTTGAAATTCTTTTTCTCAATGAACTATCAAGATTACTGGAGAGATTTTCAAGAATATAAGCAATTTGTTACTGTGGTAGTGTAGTTAGAATTAGTATAAGAAAGACATACTGATTTACCAGATTCTAGAATTATATGAAATAGGATGCAGTAAAATTTTCCACCAGACAAGAAAGAATCAAATTCTTACATCATGCTCCACCATATCCGAGTCATCAGTCTCATCAACTGGATGAACTTCCACCTCCATCTCATCATCTTTTTTCACAGAATTAAGAACGGTAGGAGGAGGATCACCAGAAACAATATCAGATGCTACACCTCTAGGCAACGATGAATCCAAGTGTTCAGTTGAGCCCTCCAACGGTTCATCCTTTATATCAGACTGCTTATTATCCGTAACAGCCCTTGGTTTCGGTTCATGTGACAGGTATTTTTCATTTGAAGCTTGAGAAAAAGCATTCTGACCCTTCAGCAGGTCAGTAGCATCGTCAGTGTATTTTGAAAAAGGAACTCCCACAGAATCTGGATTTTGTGAATTTAGTCCAGTTTGTTGTGAGCTACTATGAAGCACCTTGTCAGAACTTTCTCCACTACATTTGTTCAGATTATTATATATCTTACTGTCCTCAGTATCAGATTTTTTATTTGCATGCTCATCAGTTCCACTGACACATGACAAGCAATCATCATGCCCTTCTGGAACTCTTCGACTCTCAGACTTTGAGTGCACCACACTGTCATCTGATGCAGATGCATGGGAAGTCCTCGAGGATGCCTTACCTACTGCATTCTCAGAGAAAGAATCAGAAGTTGAGTTCATGCCTGCCACAGCGCTCAGTACACTTAGTTGCCCAATTTCAGTATTCTCGGCACAGGTTTCTCCAGCAGATTCATCAGTCGATCCCAGAAGAACCTTATTGACATGAAAGCAAGATGAGCAAGGTGCAGAGCACACGTTACATGTCCCAGATTTCCCTGTATACTCAACCTTTTGGCTTCTATCACAACAACTACTGAAGCCCTTGCTATTTTCAGGTTTCACCTAACCAATAAAAGTAAATAATTAGTTGAATAATGCATAAAAAAAGAGGAGTAACTAGAGGCAGGAGTAACTAGAGGCTAATGACAATAGAATAAGTCTTTCATCAATTAGAGAAGTTAAGAAAAATAAAGCAAGCCACATATATAGAGTAGGCTCCGACAGGGCACACGCATTATAACCATCAGCTTTAGCTGAAGCGGTTGCTGGAAAGAATAAACAAGGTGCAGCATTTCATCAGCATCAAGTATAAAAAGAAAAAATAAGGCACTTAAACTGTATTTATCACCATCCAAAGACACGGATCAGAGAAGGCACAATCCCGTATGACAACTGAACTAATAGAATTATTCCCAAATTCACTTTACAAGATTGGGGAAACCAAATGAGCTCTCGCAAGTTGCAATGGTTAATACGACCTCTCACCAAATAATTCATTTAGCTATTCTCAGATAGTTGAGCATAATAATGAAATACATTAAGATCTCTAAACACCAGCATCCATATGATGATCTCTCAACAGATAGACGATCGAACGGATCATTAATATGGCTCATCCAGCAACTAAATGGTCTGCTCTAACCCAAAGAGGAAGGGATGAAACAATGTAAACAAAACCAAGTTAAGTATTATCCTCCTAATATCTTGTAAGACCTTTATCTGTTGCCCATTCTTCACCACATTGTGATCTCGTCAGCATGACTAGATAGAATCAGTTTCTCCAAAGTTGTCTATTTTACTCTACTGCATACCCTAATGCACTTACAATACCAAAAATGCAAGTTTGGCAGCAACACACTACCATGAAATTAGACCAATACTATTAGTAGCAGAAGCATGTACAATTTCATAATTTTCTTTTATAGCCATATTCTTGCGGACCAACGCTTGGTAACCACTTCTCTTCACTTCTTAACTCAAGATTTGAGACGCAAAAGAGAAACGAAGACATGATGACAAAAAATGACTACTTGTTTATCACATGGTATGTGGTACATGTCCAAAGGAACATAATGAATACTAGATTGCAATATATTGAAGTGTAAATAGTTAGCAGATAGACTCTTGTGTGATGACTTTTCCACGACAAATAACTGGTCAAGAGGTGTGCTACGAGAGTCCTAGTATCATGGTGACAATGGACCATTTTTACATAATCATTATTGGTGCTGCACACCTGTGCTCCTTAGACCATCAGGTACGAGTTTTGTAAAATGAAATGTATTATTACCTTCTTTCACAAAACAAATATAAATTCAAAACGAATAAGTGGTTTTTCAAAAACCTCCACTTGCATCAAGTAAAGTAGGAGTAAATTCGCACGGGATCTATGAAAATATCAATTGTGACAATGATCCTATGACATATCTTTGTTTCCAATGATGGGTCACCAGAAGGGAAGGCAACAGACATTGGAGAAGAACTATACAATTAACTTCATACAAAGATTGAAAAATTAAGACAGCAGGTTTTCATAATACACTGCTGGCCAATTTCCTATAATTCTAGAGACAATGAGAATATTCTTTCTTCTCATTTCCTCTTTTATATATCGGAATAAACCAAAGCAAGCTCGTTTTATTTATTCATAATAGAGCTGAAATAAACCAAAAAAAAAATTGCCTCCTCCCTATTATTTTCCCTCATCCGTCCAATGCCCCATGTTTCCCTCTTTCTAATCATCTAATTAGAATCAATCAATCTGAAAAGAAAAGGCTCCTTCTATTAATCAAAATGTATGAATGAGAAAGGTTAGCGAGCATGCGTAAAATAGAGTAAGAGGAAAAGAATAAGAAATAACAGCAGTGATTACCCGGATATTTATCTCACCATATGGGTCAACAAGTCACGATTTGCTTCATCAACTGGCCCTTGCATCCTAAAGTTTCCGCTCAATACTGGGGTAATCTGAGAAGCACAAAACAGTACAATAAAACACACAGAATCTTCAGAAGCTTGCACCATGTAACTCACACAACCCTAGAGTAACATTAACATAAATCCGCTAAAGCTCCCTCAGTATCACATAAGAGCTTCTATATTCATCAAATTTACAAAGATGCAAAATAGGTGACGCAAGCAACTGAAACATACATTTATAATTTACAGATAAATCCTCTAATCGACCTATTGCGGATGAAGGCATAGTATAAGTCTGCAAGTTCACCACTCTCAAAAATCAATTTCCCCAATAAAATCAATTAAGAACTGAAATTTAGACAAATAATCGAACATGCAGAAAACTGAAAAACATATTTAAAATCAATAAAAAGGGAGGAATCAACTGAACCCTAATAGAGTATGCTAAAACGGGGACCAAACACACCTGGGGCTTGGATAAAGTGGGAGTGACATCGCAGAGGTCTTGGAGGGTTCGCTCCCTGCGCTTATTCATGTGCTACTTGCCCGCCGGTCGATCAATCATTAATCTCCCAATTACTATTTAAAAACACAAAAACGAGAAAAACCATGTGTGAAGAAATAATCAAATGCAGAAAATGCAATTATTCCCCTCTATCACTATCTCCAGATTAATTACTCAAGGAATCAACACGGAAATTAGGATTCTAATTACAAAGCATGTACTGGATAAATCGGAAATTCATTCACTATACTACATATATATTAATTAATTACAAAAAGGATCTGAAGGGGGGAAAAATCCCCAGAAAAAACCTTGCAGAATTTAGGCGAGAAGGTTTTGGAGGAAATTAAGAAGACGAGGAAGGAGATGGGGAGAGTTTTGTATGTATGTATGTATAAGAGAGACCTGGCCCTGATGGTTTTTGCTGTGGGTGTTGAGTTTCAAGTTTTTCCTCTCTCTATATATATTTTCCTTTCTCTCTCTATACATACATAATACAGATATTACACTGTCTCTCCTTATATTTCCACCTCTCTTTCTCCTTCCCTTTTTTCTTCTTCTATTTATTATTTTTTCGGCCAAATTACGACCAGCTATTATGATATTTTTTATAATTATAAATATTTTTTAAAATTAAAAAACGTCTTACAAATACATTTTTATAATATCCCATTACAAAAGTATTTATAAAAAGTTATTGAATTTAAAAAATATTTATAATTTTTAAAATAATTAAAAAATTAAAATTATAATAAATTTCAGCAAAGCCCATTATAATTTATCTTATTACTTATTATTGTGATGTGAGAACGAGAAAAAAATACTATTTACCTAAATTAATTGTCAAGCCATTATTATATATAGTGAAAAATGCCTCTCAACATTTAATAATAACAAGGTATAACCCCATCGTCTTTTTCTTGATGTTTGATATGATTATATGTAAATTTTATATAGTGTAGAAACTAATGTATAGTATTCCTAAAATTATTTAAATCTAACAAATAAACTATTCGTCAGTTAAAATTTATCGAATTTATTGATATTAATTAAAAAAATTAATAAAAAATTCATATATACTTCCAATATATTTATTACTGACTTATTACAGATCAAATAAATATTTTTCTAATCAAATTACCCTTATAAAGGTAATATATATATATATTCACATGTATTAGCGTGTGAAAACGTATAAATATAATTTGGTTATAAAATATTTATTTGATAAGTAATAAATTAGTAATATGTTAGTCAATAGTACATATAATATTTTTTGTTGTTGTTGATATCGCAAAATTTTATTAATTTTGATTAATGAATTATTTATTTGTTAGACAATAATTTATTTTACGGGTGTTATATGTAATTTTCTAAATAATAAAGAATTTATATATAATTTTATCAAATTCTTGGGAAGAACAGTGTAATCCCTAATAATAATTGTATATAGTATCAATCCAACGCACCTTTAATATAAAACTGTATTTATTTATTTAATTAAAAAATGAAAAAAAAAAAGTTATTGTACATACGCTTTAACTGTGCTTCAGTAACGAATAGTATGGACATTTAGTAACGTATACTTTTTGGATAAAAAAGTTTTTGTTTCGTTGTTGTGTATATGGTATATATTGCACCTTTGAATTATAACTTAATGTACTTATTTATTTATCTTTTTACAAGAGATGCATATCAATTATAAACCAATGTGATATTAAAACATGATAAAAGATCAGTACAGATATTTATGTGGGACATGTGAGAAGTGAAAAATATGTGTAATTGATTTTTTCAAGAGAAAAAGAAGCAATTAAGTCGAACGTAAAGCAAATACGCACTTTTACCATTTCCTCTTAATTTTAATAATTAGGTTGTCATTAGTTTTTTTTTTATATATATACATAGTATGTAAATTATCGCCATTATTTATATTTAAATTCAATAAATAATTCAACATATCGATAATCTAAATAAATAATACAATAAAATAAGAAATTACTACAGAAGTAGACACACACCCGCATTTGTGCAATTTAAACCTACAATTTTATGATTATGATGCCTCATTCTTACAAATCGACTAATGCCTCGTTGACAGGATTATTATTAGTTTTTTAAATGAAAGCGATGGACTATTAGTTTTTGAGTGAATCAATTATAATCACAAAATTTTAAATATTTATACCTATCAACTATTTTAATAATTATATACTAAATATTAATATTAAGTAATTATATAAATTTAACAACTACGAATTAAAATGAAACAATATATATTATTAAAATTGAATAATATGTCACATATTAACGAGGGTGGAATCCTTGATTTTATTATAATGACATAATTATTCATTGATAGTAGGCGGGGGGGGGGGGGGGGAGGGGTCCGTAGCCGTAGGGGATGGGTAAGCTTTTTCGTGTCAGCTGCAAGATTGCGTGACTTGTGCAGCCCATCCCATGGACGACGTGTGGTGGCCGAGGCACGTGACTTGCCTCGCGTGCATCCTATTTATTGCCTGTCCAAACAATTGGAATATATTCTCATCTCTAAAGTAGGGAGGGGCATTATTGGTATTCACCACTTTATTTCTTTTAACTATTTTTATGTATCTCTCTCTCTCTCTCTCTACATATATATATCCAATACATCATATAATTATCTTATTTTATATATAATTTATTGAGTAAATAAAATTATATAAAAACATATATTTATCTGTACTCTTACACTAAAGGAGACTGGTCTTTTGGTATCGCACCTATTTCTGATCTGCATAATCACCTTTCAGTAGTTGTTTTTTCTTTCTTTTATACATTTTCAGTCATTTTTTTCTCACCATAATATATTACAACTATACTTATAATTTTTTTGTTTTCAATAGTTTTAAATAGTTATGGACACGTGTGAAGTATACCACAAACCAGTAATTCGTGTAATTAAGAACGGTACTATTCGCACGCAAAATGTATGCGCTAAAATAATCTTTTATAAAATCCAGTTATTATAATCTCCTCATATTTAATACATGATATAGATAATGGGCATGACTCGCTTAATCTATCTATACATATATAAAGGAATATTTTTTTTTTTATTTTTTGGTTTAATGCAATTTTTCTTTTTTGATATTTGCTCACCATAATATATTACAACTATACTTATAATTTTTTTGTTTTCAATAGTTTTAAATAGTTATGGACACGTGTGAAGTATACCACAAACCAGTAATTCGTGTAATTAAGAACGGTACTATTCGCACGCAAAATGTATGCGCTAAAATAATCTTTTATAAAATCCAGTTATTATAATCTCCTCATATTTAATACATGATATAGATAATGGGCATGACTCGCTTAATCTATCTATACATATATAAAGGAATATTTTTTTTTTTATTTTTGGATTTAACGCAATTTAGCTTATCTGATATTGCAAATAAGCAGATTAACTTTATATGAAAAAAAATAGCAATTTATCAAACACCCACACATATCAACTAATATTGAATAGCTGGTTATTGATTAATAATGCAATAAGTTAATAACTATTTTTTTAATTTAAGTTAGAACATCAGTATTAATTATTAATTATATTACCATATTTTAATTATTCAATTTTCCATGCATAGGGCTATTAAAAATCTTATTAGTTGTTCTCTTATTTCCAAAAAGTAAAAAAATTGAATGCCTTAAATGTAGCAATCAATAAATTAAGATTGAGTTTCATTCAAATTTATTAGGCTGTAAATAGCATATAATTAGGGTTTCAAATTCCTATGATTTTGCATCAAAATTGATAACCTTAATTAAATTTATTCGTTTATCTCACAATTTTTTAGAACCTTATATATGGGTTTTAAATTTTCTTACACTTTGTGTCAAGTTAAACTTTCATATTGCGACAGTTTAAACCTGTAAATACCTCAAAATTTGCTCTATTAATTCTTCTTGTTTAGGCTCGAAAAATATATAAATAATTAATTAACTTTATTTTATAATTAAAATGAAAAACTCTTCCGTGTGCGATTCTAGATGAGGCTCTTCTTCTCTTCTGTTCACTCTACATTGACACGATTCTCCACTAGAATGATAAAAGGTAGGCAAAGGGCACCGTGAGTTTTTGGCAATTTCACTTTTCGTCTTGTAACTGTAGGGTTGATATATTTTTCATCATTTATCTTTTTAATAAATATATTTGATCCAGTTTGTTTGGAATTTTTGACATATTTAATCATGTAAATATTGACTAAACAGATTTAGTCATGTATGTATTTTAATAAAACATATGCTTAATAATGACACTATTAGTCCTTTTGTTTCTGAAAAAGAAAAACGGTGGCCGAAAATAGTTTAGGGAAATGCATGCACAACTTGTTGGGTTTTCACTTAATGTTATTTCTCACAAGAAAAACACACACATTCTCAACATCCCAAACCCTAATTTTCTCCCAAAATTTTTAATTTCTTCTTACAAATCCTAATGTTTCTTCCAAATCCCTCTCTAATTCTACTCCTGAAATCCCCTAAAATTGTATGTTCGAAAACGCACAAATTATGCAAGGATATTTGAAATGACTTAGTTTTTTGTTTGATAATTGGTGATTTTCTCCTAAATCCCCTCCCTGATTATATTTTTGAAATCAGTTTTCTTATGTTGTTTTCACAAGATTGCCCACATTCGAACATATTGTGGACTTTTTTTTGTGTTTTTGTATCAGTAATCATTCGAGGAATTTGGAAAATCAGGGCGGGGTTTTGGGAATGCAAGGGAAAATTAGGGCAACCTCTGTTTGTGACTAATTGGGGATTTGGGATATGAAAATAATGTCATATGTAACACATGAAAACATGCGTCTTTTATCCGGTAACATATCTCACTTATCCTGACACAAAAGGATTAACAATGTCATACTTGTTAAACATAAATGACTAGTTCAGTTTTACTAAAAAATACATACATAACTAAATATGTTTAGTCAACAGATACAAAATTAAATATGTCAAAAGTTTCAAAATTTACAGGATTAAATGCGTTTTATTAAACATAAAGGATGAAAAATACAACAACCCTATAGTTACAGGACGCAAAGTAAAATTTTGTCTGAAAATTTTATCCCGTAAATTTATCCAAATGCAAATTGGACTTCATTGATTCCTTCTTCCGTCGCCTATAACAAAACAAACTTATCCATATTAAAAAACTCAATGTCATTCGTATGCACCAATGTTGCCAGTAAACAGTCCCTACTTTTTTAGGCATAATTCAATTGACGCATGTATCAAGCCTATCACAAATCTCATGCATGATGCCCTTGTGTATAATAATCGCACATAATTATTATCCTTTTATGAAAAATCAACCTAGGTATTGTTTCACGACAAATCACATACTCTTTCAAATAGCATTAATATATTGTATAATTCTATCCGCCTCTCACCTCTTGTAAGCTAGAAGCCTTTATCTTATACTCTCGTTTGCTTCGCCTTGGGCATAAACATCTAATGCTACTTCACACGCGCGCACACACACACATATATTATTAAAATAAACTATATTTGCATAAATAAATCAACATAAACGAATATCAAATAAAACAAAAATATAAACTATTGATTATTTGAGTAAAGTTATTAAGAAATTTTTATTGTGTTTCGTATACAATGTGGATTTGAAGTTATATTGTACAGTATTTTAAATTTTTAAATATTCTTTTTTTATATGTATTATCGTGGATTTTAAATAGGTTCAATATGAAATTATTCAAAAATATTTATTAAAGTTCTTATTTAAAATTTATATTCAAATATCACATAAAATCAACCCATGCTGTCAAAGATATAATGAAATAAGCCACATCCAAAATTAACCATAATTATATTTGAAAAATATTTTATAATTAATCTAAAGCGACGGTAATATTTTTCTTAAAAAATAATAAATCAAATATAATAATTAGTGGTGTAACTCGAATTTGGAAATATTTAATTTAAAATCCAACTTATTATTATTATTATTATTTATTTTATTTTATTAAATTTGGAAAAATAAAAATTGGTCAAATCTTGCCATAACACACAACACACACATATACATTATCATATGATATAATATAAAATATATAGAGATGCGTTGGTGGGGGAGGTTAGGGGATGGATGAGGGTTTACCACTTCAAAGGTAGCAGTTGGAGCATTTCCCTATTGGCGTTGCCGTTCCGCAGTCTACAAGTATCTCCTCCGCCGCCTCCACCTTCGTCTCCGCCTTATCGCTTCTTGGCGGTCGCCGAGCCGCTCCGGAGCTTTGCGCGTTTCCTGTCAGCTCATTTCCATAGTAGCAGCACTGATTCAATACAAGCATCAGCATCATTATCTCCGCCCTTCATGGGGTCTCAGCCGACTGAGTGCGAGTGGCCGGCCACCCGGGTTAGAGAAACCTTCATCAAGTTCTTCCAGGATAAAGCCCATGTTAATTGGAAATCAAGTCCCGTTGTTCCTTATAATGATCCCACTCTTCTCTTTGCCAATGCTGGTAACTCTCAGCCCCTCGTTTTCCCCCCTTTTTTGCAATTTGAAATTCATTATGCCTTTGTGTCTCTCCTTTTTATGGAAGAATTTCTCGGCTTGTGTACTTTGGTTCATATAGCTGGCTCGTCTAAATGGAATTCGTGAAATTTATATTAAGTTGAATTGGTGTGTCTGTTGCAGTTCTGAAAGGTTTTTGGTTTATTGATACGGGTTCTTGTTACTGATGTTCGCTATTTGATTGTGATGTGTATTTGGGCAGGTATGAACCAGTTCAAACCCATCTTCTTGGGCACTGCTGATCCGAACACTGAGCTGAGCAAACTCAGACGTGCTTGCAACACTCAGAAGTGTATTCGTGCTGGTGGCAAACACAACGATCTTGATGATGTGGGCAAGGACACTTACCATCACACCTTCTTTGAGATGCTTGGGAATTGGTCTTTTGGGGATTATTTCAAGAATGAGGCCATTCAATGGGCATGGGAGCTTCTTACTGAGGCAAGTTCCCTGATGCTTACTGTTTTCAGCCGAAATGCTGGGATGAAATATGATCTTCTTCCAATATTTTTTGGTTTACCTTATGTTTGTCTAACTCCTTCTAGGTCTACAAATTGCCAAGCGATCGGATTTATGCCACCTATTTTGGTGGTGATGAGAAACTTGGCCAATCGCGTCTTGCCTTTTGGCTGTAAAGTACGATCACTTTCATCTCCCACTCCTATCCCCACTGTGTGCTGTGTGTCTCTCTCTCTATGCATATATGTATACACACATAACATTTCAGCTACTCAATTATGGTCTGTGATCACAGCACCTGGATTATTTTAGTGGTGATCTGAATTAGATGAAGTTTTTTGGTGAAATCCGAGGTAGCATCTTGAATAAAGTGTAGGCATTTCATGGAGATGAACTTTTTGGGCGAAATTCTGGCTAAACAAGACACTTAAAAAGTAGTGGTTGGAGACAATGATCATGTCACAACCTGGACCATGTCATGAAGATAGGCAGTATATGAAAAGAATAAACAGAAAGACGGAAAATACTGTTTGCTGAATGGAGGCTTGTGAACTTTATATATATATATATATATTTGTATTCTTGTGCAAGGATTCATATGCTTATTTGTATGTTCAATAGCTCCGGTGGTTTCATTCAGTTTAGCGGGCAATCTAAAAGACATCTAATCCACGTCTTCTCCCCCCGCCCCCCTATATTCTTTGTTTATAATACTCATTATGTTTTGGACAGGACAATTTTTGGGAGATGGGAGATACTGGACCTTGTGGACCCTGCACTGAAATTCATTTTGATAGAATTGGTGGTCGTGATGTTGCATCCCGTGTGAACAATGATGATCCTACAGTGATCGAGATATGGAATCTTGTGTTTATCCAGGTAAATGCTTCATTCTTGTGCTGTCATATGTCCTATAAGTTGCTTATGGTGTCAATTGCTGAATTGTCTGGTTGTCACAGTTTAACAGGGAATCCGATGGCTCATTAAAATCTCTACCTGCAAAGCATGTCGACACTGGAATGGGTTTTGAGAGATTAACTTCTATTCTTCAGAATAAGATGAGCAATTATGATACTGATGTATTCATGCCCATATTCGAGGCAATACAACTGGTATGTCAGGATTAATTGGATTTTGGATAAACTAGATTGCTTTCAGGCTTAATAATTGTTTTAAGAACAAAAGAAATTTTGTGCCTTTCAATGCTATGGATATATAACCTGTTTTGACGAAATTAGAAAATCGGAAAACATTCTAAAAGCATCCATAATTTTGGTTCTGGTTTCTACAAAGGTGTTTATGTTCTCTGAGTAGGTTTTGGTCTTTGTAGGCAACTAAAGCCCGGCCATACTCAGGCAAAGTTGGATCTGACGACGTGGACAAAGTTGACATGGCTTACAGGGTTGTAGCTGACCACATTAGAACAATTTCATTTGCGATTGCTGATGGTTCTTGCCCAGGTGAGTTACTGTTGTTACTGTGATCAATTCAATGCACGTAATTCTACAGATGTCACTTATAATATGCAAAATGTGTAGAGCCGACTATACTGTATTTGATAGTGCTGTAAAGCTTCTTGTTGTAGTCATTCAATCAATGGTATGTCTGAGACTCTCAGTTTGAGTTTTTTGTTCTTCCTTATACAATCCAATCTTGGAGTTCAACTAGTTGCATGTCGCATACAGCAGCTTTCTTTTGTTTCACGTGATGCATCTCCCTATCCGTCTCTTGCATACATGAATGAGGTTTGTGTACCTTCTTTTGGATTTTGATGTATATATGATAATTTGCAGGTAATGAGGGGCGTGAGTATGTGTTGAGGCGCATTCTTCGCCGGGCTGTGAGATATGGTACTGAAGTCCTAAAGGCACCGCAAGGCTTCTTCAGTGGGTATGATTGTTAACTTATATACTTTCCTATGATTTGTCACTGTACTGTACTTGTCCACTAAACAATTACTTTGCTTGATTTGCACTGTTTTCTTTCCTGCTCCATTGTAGCATAATTCTGGGCTTGTTATCTTTTTGTTAAAAAATAGAGGATTAATTTTGTCTACTGTCTTTTAAATGATAATAATATTCTGTAAACAGGCTGGTAGAAGTTGTGGTGGAGGTCATGGGTGATGTTTTTCCTGAGCTAAAAGAACATGATGTAAAGATCAGGGAGATTATTGCTGATGAAGAGGCCAGCTTTGGCAGGACATTGACTAAAGTATGTGGACATCACCCTTTTGATGTAGAATTAATCCCTATTCAGAAAATAAAGAACCTGATAAATTGGTGTTCTCCTTCAGGGAATTGAGAAATTCAAGAAGGCTGCTCAAGAGGTCCAAGGGGGGATTCTTAGTGGACAGGCAAGTGGTTAGCTAGTTTCTGTTGTCTTCAGCTTTATTATATTGCAAAATATGTGATGCTTTTTTTCTGTTGTCTGTTGTGAATGCTAAACATTATATGTTTCAAGCATATTATTATTCATTTCCATAGATTTTCAATTGTCAATTATCAATTGCACAGTTTAGCCACCCTAAAGTCTTAAGACTGAATCAAGAATTTTTTATTGTTTAGTTGCCTGTGGAAACAAGTCAAAGCATGCTGCTTTAGACTTTATGACCTAATTCAGTAATAAGAGGATCTTTATAGCAACTTGATGGATAGGGCCGACCAATAATATTTAGTTATATGTTGTAAAGCCTAGCATGGAAGCCCCATTTCACCCTGAGAGCAATCTATCCAGAGCAGCTTGATGCAAGGAAAAGAATCACTTGTAACGAGTAATAAGAAACTCAATATTAAAAAGAGAACTCTTTGCTTTGCTTGTTCTCTATCGAGCAACATAACTTTCATGTATGACACCCAATTCTATACCCATCCTGCCATCTCACCATATGAACTGAATTTTAGTTGAAAAGGTAGAACTGTTGCAAAATTGTGAAATCCTGCAATAATTACTTCGTAATCTACTGAGCCTTGAATTCTTTGGTCGCATCAAGCCCCACCGATATTTAGCCTCTTATTGCAATTTCCCACTTTTTTCAGGATGCATTTGAATTGTGGGACACCTATGGATTTCCTTTGGATCTAACTCAGGTGACTGTAACCATCTTTTTGCATGAAATGTAATTTTTTTGTTCTTAATGTTCACTAACTACTTATGTGAATCAGCTGATGGCGGAAGAAAGAGGCTTGTCTGTTGATGTTGAAGGCTTCAACGTAGCAATGGATAAAGCCAGGGAAAGATCAAGGAATGCTCAGAATAAGGTGATGAGATGTGTGGTTATATGGATGTAAATAGACTTAAAATATTTCCCCTGTTCAGACTTCAGAGTGTTTAATCCTTGACATTGATGCATGAAGAATAATTTTAATATATGCTATTCAAACTTTAGATGCTTTTTTTTTTCCTGTGAATATGGTTATGCTAAAGTCTTGGAGTTTCCAATGTAAATTACGTAGCAAGCTGGTGGTACTATTGGCATGGATGCTGATGCTACAGCCTCATTGCACAAGAAAGGGGTTGCTGCCACAGATGACTCCTTCAAATTTACTTGGTTTCAGGTTTGTATTTTGGTGGACATATCTCTATGAGGTTATCTTTTTGTTATATATCTGGGATGTGTTTTTGTCATTTATCTTGGATGAGCGTGAAGTAAGAAACCAATCTCATTGACCTTAGTCAATGTGATACAAAAATCCTCAGTCGGACCCAGGTGCTCATCATACTAATAAGGCTTGTTTTATGATTTTGGTTTGAGCCCATAAATGTTGTTTTCTCTTCCTCCCATATAATCCCATCGCCTTGTGTGTTTTTCTCTTTTGTCTTGTTTTTCGGAGATGATCCTGTTCTTTGTTCTGCCTATGTTCTTGATTATGCAAAATAATATGCAAGTTACATGCATCTGATGAATCTGAGGGTTGATTAAATAGAGGCCACACCTTTTGGTTTTCTGCAATACCTATGCAGGTTTGTGCCTAGGCTGTTGGAGTCTTGTTGGAGGATAGTATAATGCAATGAAACCTTTCCCCATTTGTTGCTTATATGGTTGCTTTTCTTGCATTCCGCTATTTTGTGGGCCACAGAGACATTTAATCACAAATTCCTAAATTCTTTGTAACAGATTTCCTCTCCTGATTTTTGATTGGCTGACCTCTAGTAAACAATTGGGGATTGCTCTATCAAATTTCCTGAACATATCAGTTGTTTGTATGATAGAATATATGTTTGATTGAAATTGCAAAGTATTATTAAAAAAATTGAAATAGAAAAAGCAGGTTTTATTGGAACTGTTCAAAATTCGTTCTTTATTTGGGATTTGAGATGGCTTTTGAATTACTTTATTTTTCTGTTTTCATTCTTCCTCTTCTTGGCTTTTGCAATCTGTCACTGTTTGGAAGTACCCTGAATTGCTGAAAGCCTATATTATATAGCTGGCATATATAACTTGAAAATAACGGGTTTATTATGGAGTTACTCTACATGTGGCCAATGACTATTAGAAATTGAATCAGACTGATTATATGACAGCAAGCGTACCACAGCATTATATAATAAACAGATACCTAAGATAGCTCGCAGGAGGTGGAAAGAACACTCTGGTGTAAGCCTCTTTTGAAGCTTTTGTTAGGTCCGCATAGGATACATCCATGTTCTTCTTCTTTATCATCTGGCAGCCTGTTGTCTTTTTAACTTCTTCCTATGCCCTAATCACCTGCTATATCTCTTGATTAACAAGCTCGGTTAAGGCTGCATCATGTAAGTTTGTGTGATCCACAAACTCAGTTGTCTTTGTTGATAAAGCTTTAACAGGCTTGAAATCGGAATAGGTGTTTTTAATACAACATATCTAGTTGCATGTCTTCAAGCCTGGTTCTGTATAGCATATTAACTATTGTTTTAATTATGTATGCGGTTTTTTATTGTTTTGCTGTGAGGTTGGATTTGTTCTCCTGGAAATGGATTCCTCGTCATCTCCTCTCGCTATCTCTCACTCTCTATTCTCTTTAGTGCTGCCGTTTGGTGTTTTGGTTAGAACATGGGTATTCAGATGGTGGATTTTGGTTAAGCTTGCACTCATGCGTAGATATACATGTCTTTATGCATGCATGAAAATGTAACTGTGTTTTGCTAGATCTTTTTATATCTAAATTGGATATTTCCTTGTTATATCAGACATAAAATTGATTATCAGAAGAAGCTTGATGATGCTTTCATTCTTGTGATGATACTAGGATCATACAAGCGTGATAAAAGCTGTTTACACAGGAAGCGAATTCCTCGAAAGTCTTGCTCCCGGTGAAGAAGTTGGCATAATCCTTGAAACTACTAGCTTTTATGCCGAGCAAGGTGGTCAGGTAGCCATGTGCACCGATATCTATCTGAAATGCATTCACTGGTTGTCATAAATGCTATGTATTTAGTTTCTGTCTTCTACTTAACTCATCATTGCGGTTGATGAACTAAATGAGGTAATTGGCTGAGACACATAAGTTGGCCTCAAAATATTCTATTACTACTCAATATAATTTCTAGGAGGAAGAATCAAGTGAAAGAAAATGTGAGTTGTTGGAGCTGGTTACCCTAAGATTGGTTTATTATTCATTGTGACTTGAAGTGGGTTTGGAAGATCCATTGTTGTAGAGGTTTTTGCTATCTTTGCTATAGCTGTGCAACTGTTATCCAAGAGTTAGACTGCTAATATGTGGGGTGTGTAAGCTGAGCACCAATTGTACCAAACATTCTTGATTCTTGGTGCGCTCTTCCAAGTTATGGTAGTTTTAATAGATTATTTCTGTTGCATATGAATCTTAGTGAATTTTTCTCCATGTATGGGAAGGAATAGTTTATGTTCTACTATATTCCATATTTTAGCTTGTGTAAATGTCAAAGCTCTTCCGCCTGCTAGATTGACTCACATTATTTTGGCTTGTAGATATATGACACTGGATCTATTGAAGGCCGCTATGGAGTTTTTGAAGTGAGTAATGTTCAGATCTATGGTGGATTTGTTCTCCATATTGGTTCTTTTACTGGAAAGACTGGCAGACTGTTTGTTGGCGATAAAGTGATTTGTAAGGTGATAGCTTATCTCGTGCTTGCATATATCTGCCCAATCAGTCGGTATTCAGTGTTAGTTGCTGTTTGCTGTCTCAGTAAGTAGTTCTGTTATTGTGTCTGAGCAGGTCGACTATGATAGACGGAAGCTGATTGCTCCTAATCATACCTGCACACACATGTTAAATTTTGCTCTAAGGGTAATGCTCGTAAACAGAATACTGTAAGCTCCCAGTCTTGTAGAATTTTTGTATTTTTAAAGTTTAACCTTAAAATGTATTGGAAAAAGTGCAGGAGGTCCTTGGTAATCATGTTGACCAGAAAGGTTCCATTGTTCTTCCTGAAAAATTGAGATATGACTTTTCTCATGGTGAGATGATTGTTGATTGTTGGGCATACAGCATACTCATGAGAAACTAATAAATCTTGGAATTTTAAACAGGGAAGCCTGTCAAGCCTGAGGAGCTAAGGAAAATTGAATCAATTGTAAATGAACAAATTCGGGCGGAACTGGATGTCTTCTCAAAGGAGACCAGGCTGGGTGATGCAAAGCGTATCAATGGTCTAAGAGCTGTTTTCGGGGAGGTTAGCTTCTAGAAGTTATTATGCATTTAATGTGTAGCCGTACCTTAGAAAATTTTGCGGGATTTTTCTACTGTCTGCAAGTCTTTACATCCATCGCTTGTCTCGGTTTACATAGGTATATCCTGACCCTGTTCGGGTTGTGTCAATCGGTCGCAAAGTGGAGGATTTACTTGAAGATCCTGAAAATGAAGAATGGCTATCAATCTCTGCTGAGCTCTGTGGGGGTAAATATCATGGAAATCAATTGCTTCCTGGGGGACTGTTTATCTTGGGGTAACAAAGTCATTGTGCTTATTCAGGAACACATATCTCAAATACAAGGGAAGCCAAAGCCTTTGCGCTCTTGTCAGAGGAAGGAATTGCTAAAGGGATCCGTAGAGTTACTGCAGTGACGACGGATTGTGCTTTCAAAGCCTTGGACCTGGCCTCCTTACTTGAGCAAGAAGTAAATGAAGCATCTAATGCTGAAGGAAGCGTTCTTGAGCAGGTGTTTGTTTTTTCAGATTTGAAATTTTTGTAAACTGCTGTCTGTTGGTAGGACTAAATGTTGATGACTGCTCCCTTTCCTTTTATGTATTTGGGTATAAAATATGTGTTGATATCTTGTGCCCCCAAATATAATAAGCTACATTTGCCTTCACTGGTTTCAGAAAGTTACTTCTTTAAATAGTCGTATTGAAGGAGCAGCTATCCCTTCTGCAAAGAAAGCCGATCTGAAGGCCAAAATCTCTGTGCTTCAGGTACTCTTTTACTGCTTGTATGATTCCGTCCAGAAGTTTAATAGAGATTTTATGTACTATGGCTCGGCCGAGAAATTAGTTATACATGGATCTACTCGAGATCTGTGAAATTGTATATTATGATTAAAAGTGCTCGACTCTATGTGGATATCCCTTCTACAGAATTGGAACATTTTAGTCAAATGTTCTGAAAGTGTTCCACATATACGAAGATATGAATGCATTTCATTCTCAAGATATAATGGCCACCATACCTCAAGACGGTGGAAGTTGGAACCAAAGATAGATCTTGTTAATTTGGGCCCTGGGAAATTCTTTATTGCATCTTGATTTGCATACTGTCGAGCAAATAATATTTGTTCTTTCTCTTACATTGTTTCTGTCAGAGCCAAGTGATAAAAGCCAAAAAGAAGATTGCTGAAGAGCATATGAAGAAAGCTACAGAAGTTGCTCTCCAAATGGCCGAAGGTGCTTCCTCAAATGGAAAGGCTTACTGTATTTCACTTGTTGATGTTGGTGGAGATACTGCTGCCATCCGGGAGGCAGTTGTCAAAGTCATGGAGCAGAAGGTTTTCAGTCACTTCCTACTCTATAATTATTAGCTTCTTCGCACTAGTGTTGCAACAAGTTTTCTGAAACTGCCTTAATTATGTTTGATTGCTTTGCTTGAAAAATAGGGGATGGCAGTTATGGTCATTAGCAAAGATGACCAAGTGAACAAGGCTTTTATATGTGCTGGTGTACCAGAGAAAGATGGCAAGTACAAGCAACTAAATGTAACAGAATGGTTGAAAAAAGTTCTGGAGTTGATTAGTGGAAAGGGTGGTGGAGGAAAAGGGGGTCTTGCTCAGGGCCAGGTGAGCAACTGCCACTTCAATTTCCTGTTAAATACGAATCTGTGTTATCACTTATCAAGGGAATGTGTTCTTTGCATCAAATAACCAAGAGTACACTGCCCCAATAGTAATCATGCTATTGAATAAGCTGAGTGATTAGATGAAGTGGTCAAGATTGTTACGGTAAAAGGATCTGGTTGGATTCAATACCCAAAGAGTTCACATTCGTTTCCTTGAGAGTGAGTCATATCTATTAGGTGCTTTTGCATCTTTTTGCAGTTCAGCTGTGAAAGGGATTATGAAAAAGAAAAGATTAAAATAGTTGACAATATCTGGATATTCAAATTTTGAACCTTTAGCGGGTCTGATTATTCAGTTGCATTCTTGTGCAATTTTGCTGTGGAAATTATTCAGGAAGCGATTTAAGAAATATCAGCTACAGCACGAAAGTTGACAATATTAAATGTTCCAAGTGTAGTGCTTTTAGGGGCTAGCCATGATACGTCGGTTTATATAAGTACTGAGAGGCCTCTCATTTTTCTGTACATGTCCCTTTGTGTCCACGCATATAGCTATGGCAGTTCATGCTTGCAGCATCTTATGAATTGTTAGAGTAGGATGCTCTGCTTTGCAGTTTTTGCTTCTCATAGGAAGTTGCTAACATTTTCCCTCTTCCAGGGAAGTGATGTGTCTCGTGTTGAAGCTGCAATGGAAGTAGCTGAATCCTTTGCAGCAATGAAGTTGACTTGATGGAAAGGATCGATGAATCGGATGAAATATTGGTGTCCATGAAGTAATTTATTTCTATTTATATGAAATTCTATCAATGAATTGACTGTGGTATGCTTAAATGAAATTTCTCAGAACATAGGAGGAAATTTACATGAAAGAGACGGATCATAGCAAGATGACCATTTCAATTGCCATTTTCTTGTTTAATCCTTTGTATACGCAGTAATGCTATCAATCTCAACAGCTGAACTAATGTAAATGGATATTATTGTGATCAGACATGGTTGCCTTTGAGATCTCTGTTACTCTTTCGTATCTGCTTTTAAAGGGGGTTGCTCAAATTGTTTGGCATTTGGATGGGGTTCTTAGGCAAGCTAATTACTTCCTTCATGGTAACAAATAATTACATGCTATGCTATGTTTGGATCATAGATGTTGATGAGGAAACCAAGGGGAAAAGAAAAATTTAAATCAAAATATCAAAACACATTATTGTATTTAGAATTTGCTGCTGGACATTTCTGTTGGTTGTGCCCACACCACTGAAAACCAAAAAAAATAAAAAGGCAGACGCAGAAGAAAAACTTGAAAACATAACCAACATTATCGATTATAAAATGCAATTCTGAAGAACTCTGTAAAGCACGAGAAAGTACGTCGTAGAGCGACCAGCAGCAAACTAGATATAGCCATCACAATTCGACAGTAGGACTAATAACGCTGTTCCACTTATTAGTGAACATAAATCACTGGCAAAAATGGTTATTCTCTAGCACTCTAAATCTTTTAACATCATAACAACCACCTCCACATGACCCCTGGCAGTATTCTCAGACCCATCATCTTGTCCTTGGCCCAAAACATCCCAAGGCCGGTTGATTTTCTCAAATGCGCCACTTTAACAGCAGCTTTACAGTCCTGCTGAGGGGATCTCAAAATAATTGTTGAACTAAATTAACTTACAGAATTGGGAATTCCTCTGCCAAACCTTTTTACATCGTAGTCGGTAACATTTAGCGGAAGGAGTAGCATAAAATGCAAAAACCAGGTTATGTAATTAATGAGCGAGCATAAAGGTACTGGTAAATCAATGGCTTTGACTTCTCTAACGACTCACTCCATAAACTATCATCCCCAGTCACCAATAGGGGGATGTCCAAGAACAAACAATAAAGGTGCTTGCATACATTGTGAGCGTCGTATTCAACGGTGACAAATGTAGTTGATGATCATCATCTTAACAGTCCTCCATGTTACAGAAGAAAATATAGACCAACAGACCAAATTATCATACATAGAGGGGTTCTTTAGGAAGGCTCTCCATTTAAACTTGAATATGTAAAGATATACTGCTATTCCTTAAAAGGGATTTTCCATTTGAACTTGAATTTAGCAAATATCTTTAAGGAAAACTTTATACATTAACTAAACATTACTTATGTTTTTCATTTTACCAATCAGTTCTGATGCTCTGGCTAAACAATGACCTCAAATTTGTAATAAATTGATCATGAGAGATATTATTATATCCTCTGCAGGAACTCAACAAACCAAGATTCATAAATCAAATAGGGCTTGGTACTAAATCAACCAATGAGTAGAAATAAAGGGAAACATAACGTACAGATTCTTCTTTAGGGCAATATGCACAAAAATAAGTGCAAAATATCAGTCACAACTAGTCATTTTGAGCTGATTTTGCATTAGGCTTATGCCCGAACCATCTGAGGCAAGAAGCTCAGAAGTGATTACAGTCTAGCCGAGACGCATGCAGACAGTGAATTCTTCATGACATAGGTGAAGTATACTTTATCACTTTCCCAATGCAGCTTCAGAGGGAGTCCGGGTAGTCATCTGGTCAACAGCATGCACTGTGTCTTGAAGTTCTTCCCATATTGCCTTGTAAACCATCCTCTGCCTATTCACAGCAGATTGCCCCTCAAAAGCTGAAGAGACAACCTCTATGCTGCAGGTGTGTAGAATCAAAAGGTAGATAAGGGTATAGATCTCGTAATCCACATAATAAATGAAGTAATATGCTCCAAGAATAGCATATTAGCTTTCAATATCTCAATTCAAAATCTGCAACCTAGTAGCATTGCAGTATACCAATTGAACATATGCAACCTACGGTAAAGGAAAATGGACGAAAACCTTACCTAACATGGCGGCCATCACCATAGGCATCCTTCACAACAACCGTCTCTGCACTTAAATGTTCCTTGATCTAATGGAACACATTTTGCCAATATTTAGATAATTAAACCTCACACCAAAACCATAACAGGAAGTAGGAGACAAAAAATCAGAACCTCAGAGCAATCTCTTGCTTGTAATCAACAATGTAGATAATGACAGTTCGTTATACTCTTAGTAAGGACACCTTATCCTCTTCTCATGGTTATCTCCTTTTCCTCCATAATGAATTTTCTTTTGCATCTAGGGAGTTCATTTTCCAAAAATAAGTTAAAGATTAGTCACCAGTCTGCTAGCACAAGCACACTCATATTTGAACTGATTCAATTCCTTTACCTACCTTATACAGAGGGACAACCCAGTCCACTTGAATTACCACCTCGGCAGTAAGAGTACTTTCATTTTGTTACCAAAATTCAATATGAACCCGGCATGTAACCTGATTATGTCTCTTGGGACAATTTTGAAACAGTCTTGACTCTCTATTTCAAAAAGTTTACTTAGATGCCAAGCGAGTATTTCTCAAGCTAAAACTTTACTTGGAACGAGAGTATAAGTTGGAAGACTATCTGAAGTCCCTCATTTAAACATGATTCAAGGCCGCTTAAAGAATAAATGCACCAAAATTGGGTGCTCACAATATGCTCTTCTAACAGCTAAGAAGCAAAAAGCACTAAAAAGTTTCCAGAAGCAAAATCCACGCTGAAAATCATTAGCCCATGATTTTTCATGACAATTCATCTTAAAAATCATCAGGACCATGTGAACTCAGATCTTACCACATAATAATAAGCAATAACTTGTACGAATCTTACTCAAGTTACTAAGAGTTTCTCTTATTCTTGTCCCTCCCTCGTTTTTTGCCCATGCTTCTTCCTCCTATGACATGAGACCTGAGAACACTTCTTTCTTAATCCAAAATTCATTAAACTGCATATACACAATTACTAACACAATTGTGCACATACAGCAGACAATTCCAATTCATGTCAGGTTAAGGAGATAATAGCAATCATAAGGCCACAATGACAAAGAGTCTTCCGAAGGATTACGAGTATCTCTTACGAATTGAAGCAATCTGATCAAATTGCATCTCCAACCAAACCAGAGAAAAAAATTGATTGAGCTTCAAAAAATTAAAAATTTAGCTATCAACATTCTTACTGACAGTGCCGCCCATTGTGCCGGTTTATATGATTTTCAAAGGAGAAACACTTACCCCAATAATCAGGCAAATTGATGTTCAAATCAAATAACAGCAGAAATAAGTGCAAGTAAGAAATAAGTACATATCGCATAGAGTGTAAGGACCTTCTTCTCCATTGATTCCATCAAAGGAGATCCGATGGAGGCTGGATTTTCGGAGTCAGCTGTAGCTCGGATACAGAAAGTTCGACGGAGGGAGCAAGGAAAGCCGGAAACAGGAACCCTCCCCGCAAACAATGACCGACCACTCGAATAGCTCTTCGTCGCCGTCCTTATCGACGCTGTTCGCCGCATAAATGAAAGCGCACAAGCGCGGCTGCTCACCAGACGGAGAGCGGTCACGTTAGGCCGGAAAAGAATCGCCGTCGCCGCCATCACGTTGGTTTGTTTTGAGTTGATAGCCTCACAGTCGTCTTCCGCTTTTCATTTTTAACAAGATCCCAAGAATTGCATTTTTGGTCCTATAATAAAGGAATATTTCACTGTTAGCATTATGCTTTATGAAAAATACAACTTCGATCCTACATACATTTATATATATTAAATTTTAATAAATTACAATGAACCTTCTTAAAATTTTATGTAATTACGTATATTCTATTATTATTTAAAAAATTAATAGTCTAATATTTGTTGGGGGCTCGAAATTATCAACATCCTTATTGTATTTTTTTTTTCATTTTTTATAAAAAACTTAAATTATTAAAAAATAAAAAAAGAAAAACTTGGATGTAATAGATAAAAAAATATGAAAATTATATTAAAAAAATAACTATCGATTTAGTTCATAAAAAATGTTAATTCTTAAAAGAAATATTAATTTTTGTAAAAATAAATAAAATCCTAATGTATAACTCATACAGGTATTTTTAGTTAATTCATCATAAAAAATAAATCAACAACTATTTAACGAATTGAATCAATTGTTCAATTAGCATTAGTAATGTTCCTAATAATGAAAAAATATTTACAATTATATAAAAGTTTAAAAAAAAAATCATTATGATTCATATTTAGATTTTAGTTGCAAATTCTGTTTACCACTATCATATGAAAAGCACCACATATCGCCCTAGATATATATATAAAAAAAATTATGATACCACACGACTTCAATACCATGGTTTTATAATATTACATACCAAATATATAATTGTACATACACACAAGTACACATATGATCCGTAATGTAATACGCAGGTAATTTATAAACTACGACTATGATAAAAAAAAAAAAAAAACATCTTATGCTTATAATGTAAATATGACGCCGTACGTGAGATGTGTGGCATCCATGGTCAACCCACAATTGATATTTTATGCAACTCAGATATGAATAATTTGTGCGTACCCATTCTTTTTTAAAAGAACAATATGTGTCAATAAAGAACAATATGTGTCAATCATCCATACATTCGATGCATCCTCATCCATAATACTTTCTCTATAGGACAGAGCTCGTTAACATCGACCAATAACACTTTCCCGTTCATTCCCTTTTTCAATCACATAACTACCATCCTCATGCTTTTAAGGTTCCGAAAAGTTTTAACTAAGATGGCGCCAACGCAGTTTGATCGATGCCATAAGATGTTTCTAGGGCCCAACACAAGCATCATATAAACACAAATACAATAATGTCCGAATACTGAAAAACCATCAAGTCACCGACCCTTGACACACGATTCTTGGCCAACACAAACAACACAGAAATGCCAAGATTTAAGAGAACCCACACTGGATTAAGAGCCGTTGTCCATCATTTTAGACCGATGACAGACATGAGGAAGTTAAGCTTATTGGAGAACTGTAGGGTGTCGGAAGAGTCCATGGATGAAGATGGAGGCTCGATTCCAGTGAATAGGTACAACGCCTTAAGTTCTTCAACATATGAAACACGGCGTGGAGCGTTGAACCCAACTATCACTCTGATTGCATCAATCTTTTTCCAAATATCTTCGTCGCGAGACAGTTCCTGCGATAGATACAGGTTTAAATGAGCATGCCTTAATTTGGGAAAGAGAAAACAGAAAGGCAGCATCACGGTCTCACGCTGCATGGTGAAAAAGGAAAATTGCTGGAGATAGTTCTCAGACTATCCATATCCATAACATCTACGGCAATATATTTTCATTGTCTGGCTTGTATTACTAATCTATGTTCGGTCTCAATTATCATAAATCTACCTGCAGCATGATACGACTTGATAACAAGGTGGACGATACATGTGAGGATGGTAACATTAGTATACACGTGCACAATCAAGATGAAAACAACGGCGTAACAGGGAGTGCATCCATATAATTACTTCCAACTAAAATTAATGCTGGATTAGGTGACCAATACTGAAAATCAATGCGCATTTGTATTCCTTAACATATCAACTGACCTCATCAGAATGTAAACCACTATATCCTGCACCAGCATCTTTTCCCTCTTCTAACTCCACGGGTGCTGCCTCGTCATGTTTCAATGCAGGCGTCCCTGTTATGGCAGCCACCTCCACCGAATATCCACCGTCATCAGCTACCATCCTGGACTGATTGTTATTCTCTGTGAATATAAAAACAAACTCGTTATAAGACCAAATCACACAGGAATTATCAGGACTGTACTTATCCTGGTCCATTGTAAACCATTATAGTACATTGCTCAATTGCTTTGTCAAACACACAATTCAGCAGTCTCACCAGCTACCATACCTAGAGTCACATTAGTCCCTTTGTCCATCTTGTAGGATGCATCAGCGACGGTATCCTCCCTGACACTTTGGAAGTCCTGCATTTCCTTCAAGCTAATAGGTTCATGTTCTTTCTCTGTCGAAACATCGACGTTCCCTGCATCATCAATCAGTAATGCATCACGATGACCCTCCGGTAGAACTGGTTGCTTAACATCCAGATATTCATTCCTAGGCATTACAGGTTTTTCTCCATCAGTTTGCTCTTTCTCACTCAATACGCTACTCGGATCATCTTCAATTCTTTCCTTTTTTCCTTCCACATCAACTTGGCCCATGTTCAAGTTATTCTCAGTGGAAATCCTAGTTTCTTCCAATAATTCCATCTTTTTCCCGGATAATCTCTCATGTTCCTCATCTCCATTGGGTTCTTTCCTCTTCTGCGGAACTCTGATCACATCAAAGTTCTCTTCTTTTGCCGGCTTCATTCCCTTTGCACGACGGTTCTTGTCCTTCGCCTTCCCCTTCACCCGAGTAAGGGTTTTCTCCACTTGTTCATCTTTTTCTTCCAAAACTTTTTCCCTATCTTCCCTGTTTCCGACATTGTTCTTTCCCTCATCCTCCAATAAGTCATCAGTTCCAACTTGTGAAATTGGCAGAGTGAATCTTGCATCATCCTGCGCTGTCTCCCCCAATTCTTGGGCGACCACAGCATAATCATCTATTTCCATAGCACTATCCCCAATCCCAGCATCAGGCCCCACGCCATTAACCAACACTGACTTCTCATTGTCCTCGTTTGACTCAACCACCAATTGTCGTTCAATTTCTACTTCATCTACTCCACCAGATTTCACATTAATGTTCAGCAACTCGTCATCTTCTCTCTCCAAATACCCAACGTCATGATCCCTAAACTCACCTGCGCTACCTAAACCGGTCTCCCGTTCCTTCCCAGCCTCATCCCTAACCCTAAAATCATCATCCACCAATTCAATTCTCATCTCAACCCCATCCTTGACGGCCTCCCTTTCTTCTTTTTCCTCCAAGTCAACGCGGGAGGGTACCACTTCTTCTTCCTCCGCCTCTTCATCTGCCAAACCTGTTTCCATCGTCTGAATCGGGGCTGCAGGTGAAGGCAGCAGTTGACTCATGACCTTCTGCGTGCACGCATAGCTAGCAAACACAACCCCGAACGGCACCGAGAAGGCGAAACCAAGCGCGGAAATAACAACGAGGGAAGGAAGAACCAGAGGAACAGACGAGACAACAAATCCCGTGATCACAAGCTTCCTCCCCACGCTCAATCCCGCACTCAAAACCCATCCCAATCTCGTCTTCTCAGCCTCGGCCTCCCCATCTTCTTCCTCAAAACTGGGAGAATAATTCACGATTTCCCACTCCACGCTCGGATCTAATTCCATCCTATATATATACGTATATATCAAAGCAAGAAAACAGAGTAGTGAAGCAGCTTGAATTTCATTTCAAATTTATGCAGGAGAGTAGGCACAGACGAACAAGATTCGGTGGGGATGGTGTGTTCTTGGTTTGATATAAGGTGTCAATCTGAATGGTGCGGCGGAGGAGTGTCTGGGAGACTGAGCCGCAGACACGCGTTGGTAAATGAAACGGAGAGGTTTGCATGGGGATGCCAGGCGTCGCTATCTTTGCAGCGCATGCAGACCTGCCAACCTTATCTCGCTTTTTCATCACTATATTATTTTCACCCCCAAAGAACACTATATCGGTAATAGTAACGACAAATCATACCTGCACCAAACAATATATATATATATGTATATATATACTGGTGAAGTAGCTGCCGCGCTTGTAACACCATGCTGCTTATGCACACACCTTTCCTGACGCATCTATCCGGAAAAGTTATATTTTTTGTTTTATAATTTACGAACTTTAACACATTTAGTTATATAAAATTAATGTTATAGTATTTTTAATTCTATAAAATAAAATTATAATTTTTTTGGTCCCATAGTATATAAAGTTGTAGCACATTTAATTCCACATGATATTAAATTGTTTATATTCTATGGGACCAAATGTGTACGTAGTTTTTATCGCATGTGATCAAATATGCCAAATTTTTATTCTAGAGGACAATAAATGTTACAATATTTATCCTATGATACTAAATATGTTAAGCCCGTAAATTATAAGATCAAAAGTACAACAAACCCTATCATGTAGGATTAAAAGCACAATTTCCCCACTCTATCACCTTGAAATTTTTGTTGTAAATATTATTATATATTTTTTATTCTACTTAATATGTATTTATACGAAAAAAGTTTTACTCAAATTAAGTTCGACCGATTCATATTGATTATAAAATAAATATAATATATTTATTACATAATTATTGATTATTTTTTTAATTTATACATTAATTACAGCACAAATATATTGCATTAACCAAACCTGATTCGTACTAAAATTTCCTAGGTTTTTTTTCTAGATAAAAATTTCCTAGGTATTAACATACACGTATTAGTATATTTTATTTAAGAAAAAAATTATATAAATATCGAATGAAATAAAATATACAGTTAAAAATTCAATCCGCAAATAGACGGATCTTGTTCCCAAAAAAAAAGAAAAATTAAATTGAGCATTAGAATTTGAAAGAAATATTTGAGAAATCAGTTTTGATCATCCATTTATGATAAAAATAAAATTTTTTAGGCAAATTTCTTTCTTAATAGGGGACTTTCCTATCGTGCCCAAATTAATTAAGGCATCGTTTCTTGTAGATCTAATTGCTCTACTTATCTCAAAACTATTCCCCATTTGCAACTTTTTATTATCTATATTGAACATGGGGTTGAGTTTGTAGATTCATAACCCAATTCATATTTATATTTTAGATATGGTCTAAAGTGTCATAACTTGATGCTGGAATAAAAATTCGGGATACGACTGTAATGAACAAAATAATTGTAAGTACAAGTCAGTTAACCACATCAGAAATATCCCTGAAATACCTTCTCGAAATACTCTTTTCCTGTACTGAGTCAAGCTCAAACACTAGACTAAATCATGTTTCACGGGACATTCATCCCCTAAAGTAGTTCTTCTTACCAAAATTTATTATGAATTTGTCACCGTTATTTAATAATACACTCACATAATAATAGTAAATCAAGTCAAATTATACTGAATAATATAGATTGAATCCTGGTTGGATCTCTACCCTCAATACCCATGGGTCATACCTAATTTGGACCCCAAAAATATTTTTTTCTCAATTCAATTAAATTATTATTTTTCAATTGATGTACATCCATGTGAACAAATCTAAAAAATTTAAGACATCATAACATTATATATCGTGCAATTCTTTAACTATGTGCATTTTTTAATCAATAAATAATTGAATAGTAAGTTATATAAATATATTATCATGCTAGGTATATTTTTCAATATCTTGATAGTAGTAATGCTTGTTTGAAGATATGAAGTAGTAACATTGAATTTTAAAAGTTTTATAATGTTAAATTTGATTTCAACTAAATATATAGATTTAATTGTTTTATTAGATTATTTTTTAAACAATATTACAAATAATATATTATTTAAAAAATACTATTGAAAAAGATTTATTTGTAAATTGATTTCAGTAATTCTGAATTTATTGATAAATGATGATAAATATAAAAATAAAAAGAAAGGAATTTAATTTAATTTAATTTTTTTTTTTTTAACAATTTAGAAAAAAAAAAAATGGGTCCAATCCCACCCAAACTCAAAACTTTGTATCCAAAACAATAGACCTTACCCATTAACACTCTTAATATAAATGTTATCTTATGATTAATTACACCATCAATAAAGGAATATATATATATATATATATAGAGAGAGAGAGAGAGAGAGAGCATAAATCATATAATTTAATAATAAAATACATTATCAGTAACAACCTCACCTTATACTCCTACCCCCATTGGATTGAGACAACATATGCATTAAAAAACAGTAGATATGGGGTTAAATGTGCAATCTTTGTTTACTATTTTTCAAGAGTCAACCACTAGCTACAACTTACAACCTTCTCCCCCACAAACATCTTTTTTTTTTTTTTTAAGTTAGTAATGTCGTATAGTGAATAATTAATGACCAAACACTTAAAAGATCCAAACATTTGTTATGGATGAATAACAATTTACCCTCTATGTGATATTGAAAATAAGCACATGATCATCTCTATAAAAAAAAATATAGTAATTTACCTACCTATACTTTTTACAATGAAGCAATTTATAGGGAGGTGTCATTTTAAAAAACATAGGGAGGTAATTTATAGTATTTTAAAAGATACATGGAGATCGATCGCTATTTATTTTTTGACAAGGGAATAATTTGCTTATTTGCGATGATAAGGGATTGCTTGTATTTTTTCCCATTTTTTTTAAAGTTGAATTGTATTGAATCATCTCAAATTTCAATTGTCTTAATTGTTGGCCTCCGGGCTCCAATCGTTCGTGTCACGCTAATGTGATTGGACCAAGTGGACCACATCCCTAAATAACCCCAGCCTTGAAATGTCGATTAAGTAACAATATTTTCATATTTTCGAACCAATTTTTACCAATTTAAACATCCAAGAACTATCATTAGAACCTCTCAATTATTATGGCAGCAGATTCTAATGATAGAAGATCAAAACAAACTATGAAAAGAGACGATCTTGCACAAGAAACCTCCAATAGAGACGCGAATCACATACATAAATAAAAGAAAACAAAAACAATAACAGAGGAGGGATGTAGACTGGTAAAATGGCCCCTGGTATAGGGTGAGGGCGCTGACCCCCTCCCCTCCTCTCCCCCAACCAATAGGAAAAGGCAAAGACTTGTCCGTTTCATGTCATGAGCCATTCGGGATGGGGTTAATAGTTGGGATAATTTCTGGCCATCCACTTCACTAAATATATATAATAACTAAATATCTTCGGGTGGTGAGTTTGTTTAATTGGCTGCCGAACCTCTTCCACCGCGCATCTCTTCTTAGCCACACAATTCCCCTTTCTTTATAATTTAAGTAATCATTATAATTTTGGCGTTGAACCCACGATTGGGCGGCTGACTCACTACTTGTTTCTACCTCAACATCAACTCTTCCAAGCTTATACCATCCTATCCTACCCCTCTAATTTTTTATTTATTTGCTAATAATAATAAATAAAATATAATAATTTATTTTGATGTTCGAAATAATATTCAATGCAATCTATATACTAATATAATTAATAGTAATAAATAAAATATAATAAATATTCACACATTCAATAAATAAATTTATATTTTATTTTGATGTTCGAAATAATATTCAATGCAATCTATATACTAATATAATTAATAGTAATAAATAAAATATAATAAATATTCACACATTCAATAAAATTTAAATTTATTCATAAAATTTTAATTATAAAATTAAGTCGTCATGATTGTGGACGCGTTCTCTATTTATTGTTATTCTTATCTTATGATTATGAGTCAACTTTTTCGGAGGATATATCTCTATCTCTCGAATAGTAATAGTAATACCTATCATTGATTAGCCGCCCTTCTATTCTCCCTAATCAACAATGTCAATCATGTTATTCATTACTTTCTACTATATATTTTTGTTTTTATATATAGCCACTGATTTTAACGGAGAAAATAGACCAATTCTATTCGTTACTCCAATTCTTTTAGTATTTGATAAATTATGATGACGTTTCAACAAGTTTCATATAATTAAAAATAATTTACTGTTGTTTGAAAAACATCATTACTTCTTAAATTTAACCTCCGTTTACCAATTATCTTATTCAATTAGTCGTGTTGTCACTAATAACAAAATATACTCTTGTGGACTACAAAGGAATTTCACTTATTTTTAAAATTCTTTCCAAATTTTGTTTATAAAAGAAAATTTCACCTCGTAAAATGAATATTTTTATACCTCTATCAAAAAATTATGAAGCTAGCAATAAGATAATTTTTCAAATAATAATAAAATATTTATAAAACTCGTTGTATTTTACCTTTTAATATATATTAAAAATAAAATTTTAGCTTCATTGAATATGACTCTCATTTATAAGTAAGAAAACAAAAATTACTATTTACACACCAATTACACGATATAATTTATTCAAGTTCAATTGAGTAGGATAAGAACTGAAATTTCCGACGTTTAATCTCAAAGACATGTTGTAATTGGTGGTGGTGACCAAAAGTCAATCAAACTATTCCCCAACCCAAAAAGAAAAAGAATAATTCGATTTGATGAATTCATATCATACCTTTGTGGGGTGATGTCGATGCCGACTTCCCCTAATCTTTCTTTCCGCCCAATGATGTCACGCAACAAAAACGGCTCAAACGCGTTGGAAGTATTCTCTCTTCTCACCATAATATATATATGGGGGCATCAAAGATCTGTGTCTGTGCGACTATCAGCGAGTCCGATCGAGCACCCATACCCCATAGTAGCAGTTCTTCTCCTCCTCTACTCATAAATTTTAGTGGGTTGGAGGCCAAATTCTACCTGGGAAATGACCAAGGTTTATCCAAAAGCTTTGCCTCTGCCCAAGCCTTCCGATGGCTGCATCAAAGCCGGCGCCGATGATTCCAGTTCCAGGGTCCTCACCGTGTGGAGAAAGTCGCTGCTTTTCAACTGCGACGGATTCACCGTATTCGACGCCGATGGAAACCTCGTGTATCGCGTCGATAATTATATGTCCGGCAACAAGGGCGAGATCTTCCTTATGGACGCTTCCGGCACCTCCCTTCTCACTATCCGCCGCAAGGTAGTATGATCTATCATCCTGTATGTATGTGTATTGATTTGTGTGAGTATTTGTATGATTGAAATACTAATTGATCGTGTGCGTACAGAAATTAAGCCTGACGGATAGTTGGTTGGTGTTCGACGGGGAGACGGCGGATAATCCGAGATTTGTTGCGACGAAAAACGTGGTGAACCTGCTCAAAAGCAAAAGCAAGCGCCTGCTGGCTCACGTGACCTCACCGCGGAAGAACACGGCGGTTTACGAGATTGAGGGGTCGTATTCGCAACGGTGCTGCGCCGTGTACGACGAGAAGCGGCGGCGAGTGGCGGAGATGAAGCAGAAGGAAGCCTCCGTCAAAGGGGTAGCTTTCGGGACCGACATTTTCCGCTTAGTCGTACAGCCAGGATTCGACGCCACAGTGGCCATGGCCATCGTCATCCTCCTCGATCAGATGTTCGGATCTTCCACCTCCACACGCCGTCGTCTCCTAACCAATTGAAAAAGAATATATATATATACTGATGATTCCTCCTTTTGGGCGGAGCTTGTGGGTTTTTTCGTTTTTGATAAAAGACCTCAGCGATCCGCGTAGTGGCCATCATCGTTTTGTAATTCAATCTTTGGCTCTAGGTGAAGGGTTCTGTGTTTGATGGAGAGTGGAAGTGGCTACAAACTGAGCAAGCCATTGTACCTCTTTTCCTATTTTGCTGTTAAATAAATAATGGGTACATACATACACATTTTATGCCTCATAGTACACTTCAATCAACAACGTGATTTACGTACGATTTCAAAAAATATATATAATTTCAATCCGATCATACTTAATTTAAATTCTTCTAATAAGCGTTGCTAATTTGTGTTAGAAGAAAAGAAAATCGAACACTTTTACACGACCAGAAGAATCTGATTTGCCTAAATCAAAATGCTTCTTATGGTGTGAAAATCAATTTTTAAAATTTTCAACAAATTTTGCTTTTATTTTTCTTTGTAACAAAGTGAATGTAACTAAGATTTTTGTGCCATCCAATCCCATCTCTTTCAAATACATGGGATACTTTTCAAATTCCTTTTTCTGCCGGATTAAATCTTGCCTGCAGACTAAGTTCAAAAGTGTGTTTATCGTGCATGATAGGGTTGGATTTCGTGATTATTTGTTTTCTGCCGAGCCGGTGACTGCAAGGGCTAGCCTAGTACGGGGGCAGGGTTCTTGTAATCAGCTGAATTGGGTTATGTTTACAAACTAGCAAGCCCGTTGGGTATTGGGCAATTTTAAGTTTGCCCCCAATAAGCCCCTTCAAAATGTCACATTTATCCTATGTTCTTGTCAATTTTAATTTTGTCCTAATGTTTTTTTACAAAGCTTTATAACCGCAAAAGAGCATAATACGACGATAAAATAATTAAGTTCATGGGCATGCAGAGTGTTTGTTGTTCTTTACACTTCAATTGAGTTCTGTAAAAAGAAAGTTGGGATCGGAAAAGAGATGAGCTTTACCCGGATCGGAATAGAGAAAATCGGCGTGAATTAAATATGAGATGAATAAACGGAGAGAGGAGGAGTTTGAGATTTGTGGCATGCCTCATATTAATCATCAATTAATATAAGGGCACGTTGTAATTTACATACATGTGATACAGAAAATAAGCAATTAATTCCCTTGTGAAAAAAATTAATATCAATTTACCCCCCTAAATTTAAGAAAATATGCATAACAACCCCTTCAAGTGGGGTACATCACACACGTGGGGTGCGATTTTGTTCATTTTTAGCTATAAAATAAATGTTATGCCCTTAATCATAAATCGTCATATCTTATTTGATAATATATATATCAACGATTCAGGTCTAATAAACAAATTAATGGTTTGTATCTTTTTCTAATTTAAAATAACGATGTATATTTGATATACAAATCAATAGATTATATCAAATTTATTCAAGTTATAAAACTAAATTTTAAAAAAAATTATAAAAACAGATTTATACAACGAATAATACATATATACAGTATTTAAAAATAAAAAAAAATACAGAAAAAAATAAGGTAGTAGCGGTGGGGGGGGAGGCGGAGGCACGGGCAGAGCTGGGAGCTGAGGGAGAGGTAGGCAAAGGTGGTGGTAGAGGGGGGAGGTGGTTGGGATGGCAGGTATGGGGGGTGTGTGAGGAAAGACTCGAACTTTTCTTTCTTTTTTTTCTATTTTTTTAATTATATTTTTTATACTTTATATATAAATAAAGTATAACATCTGAACCATTTATTTATATTATATAAGATCCAACAATTGTAAAATAAAGATAAAATAATTAAAAAATGAAAATCTGCACGTGCACGACACCAATTGTGTAAGAGGGTATTTTGCACCTTTTCTAAATATTGAGGGGTAAATTGCTCTTTCATTTAATAAGTGGCTAATTGTCTATTCTCCATATCATATGTATAGGTAGATTGCAATTTGACCATTAATATAATGCAACAATATCACGGTAGTAAATGTGGCCTTAAAGTATACTAACCGCCACATAATAGTAAAATTCAAGGGGTCTCAGTTTTGCTAATTGAATTAATAGGCCTGATTAGTAGGTGATTTCTATTTATTTGCCTATCTGCATTATTTCATTTGATAATATTTTTAAAAGACATCCAGATTTGGATGATATCTTTTTTTTTTTTTTTTTTTTTTTGAGAAAGAAGTGGTAATTACGTGATTGTATCAATATTTCAGTAAATTGAGTAACTGAGCAATACATCCATTCGATCAATATATTAATAAAAAATTATAAAATAAAATAGCATAATAAATTATATAAAAGCAAAACAAACACCCACACATCCAATAAAATTGAAACCTGTGATCTCGAATTTATTTTATTTTATTTTATTCAATATTTTCTTATGGGTAGATACTCATTTGCTCTTCATCCTCTAAAATTTGTGGCATAAAATTCTATTAAAAAATATAATAATAATTTATTATTAAATATTTTCATTATATCCACACTCTAATACCACAAAATAAACATCTTGCAATAATTAATAAATAAATTATGTCATTTATATATTCTATATTTATTTCATATTCATCAATCGTTCATACATACAAAACGTACTCAATATTTTCAAAACTTGTTTACTATTTTTGATTGGGCGGGATAAAGAAAATCGTTGGCCTCGCAAATCCAACCATGACCATTGTGTGTAATGGTCAATAATGCCCTTTAATTTTCAAATTAATTACACAATTACCCTTAATCAATTGAATATTTGTGAGCTCAATCTCCAAACTCAGCTGATGGAATATGGAAATGGCTTTCCTCCCCCCTTCATCAGCCAACTGACTACGTATGTGGGAGAGTAAGGGCAAATCTGGTAATTCACCATGCCATTATTCACTTATCTCAAAATAATTTTTCCTTCAAAATTGCTGTTTTTATTTGAAAAGAAAAGGAATATAATTCTCACACTAAAAGCGCATTTTAGGGAATAGAAAGATTCTTCTCCTTTTCTGATAAAGTGTATTCTATTTTACTTTAGTGCTATATAATTATGTGGGAAAAATATAATTTTAGTTATGTAAGTATTTTTTGTTCTGCACAAATTGATTTTCGCAATTTAATCTTGTAACTTTATAAATTGTACGTGATTTATACATGACCCAATTAAATTGTCAATTTAATCCTATAACTTTGGGGCCATCGGCATTTTTAGTCTTATTACTTGGGAGTTTTCATTTTTGGTCATGCATGAATTTATTTACAAAACTAAATGCACCACGTGTACTATATTGAATCTTCAAGCTTAAGTACTATATTGTCAGGTAAGTGTAGTTTGCTTAACAAAGTTGAAGAAAACCTCTTGTGGTTTGGGAAATTACAGTTAATACTATAATGTGTATTTTTATCTAATAAATAAATTCTTTTGTTAGTCAAAATTCACCAAATTTATTAGTTTCAACAAAAAAATTGAGTGAAAATTATATTTATTTCAAATTGCTTATTGCAGGTCAAATAAATATTTTATAATTGAACTAATTTTATAATGCTGAAGATGTACCTCTTTATATTCATTAACGTGTGAAAATATATAAATGTAGTTCGGCCACAAAAAATAATTGACTGCAATAAGTCAACCATAACTAAATGCGGATTTTCATTTATTTTTTTTTCTAGTATCATTAATTTTAATTAAAAGATAAATTTATTTATTAAAAAAAATAAAAATATTAAAATTTCTAAATATAATTTTTTAAATTATAAAAAATTTATGAGTAATTATAAAATAACGTGGGAGAGATTAGTGTAATTATCCATAAAGTACGTGAACATATATATTAAAATGTGAGGATCTAATATTTATTACCCAGAAAGGAGAAAATGCTAAGTAATATGGTTGAGGGTGGAGATAAGGGGCCCAAGTATAGCTGTTGCCTGTCGGATTAGAGATAGAGAATATAGCTCACGTTGTTGGAGACTCAGATTTGACTCATCGGAAATTCGAAACTTCTCCTCGAAGTTTTTCTCTCCCCGTCTGCGTCTCATACGCACGCAATTGCTACCCCCCCTCTCTCTCTCCGTCTCTTTCTTTCATTTCCAAAATCCCCAAATTTCGTTCCATCTACCACTCGTTTACTCTGTCATTTCCTGTTAAGAGTTAATATTGGTAGTGGTGGTGGTGGGGGTATGCAAGCTGCAGTGCGATGCCCGTCGCACGCCTTCCTCTACAACGGCACTCTCTGTGCCTGCAACCCTGGATACGTTTACAATTTCAGCAGCAGCAGCTGTGCCCTCTTCGCGGCGCGTGGCCCCGCTGTCCAGCTGAGCAGCGGCGTGGATTATGATTCTACGCTGGCCTTTCCGGAGACTATATTTTCCTTCGACTCCATCAAGAAGTTCACCCAGTCGCAGGCGGTGTTTCTGGAGGCGACACTAGTGATGCTCCTTTGCTGGCTTGGTTTCTGCCTCCTCCTCCGCTTCTTCCCCCTTGGCTCCGATGGCCGCTCTCCCTGGTTCAAGATGCGCTGGTGGATTAGCCGTCTCGACGTCTCTTTCGCCACCCGCCACTGGCTGGAGGACCAGCATCCGGTCGTCAAGCGCAAAACGGAGCTTGGTGGAACTTTCTCCATTGCCAGTTGGATACTCTTTATTGGGTTGTTTGCCGCGTGAGTACGACTGCATTACGTTTCTTTCTTCTTTCCTTTCCGTTTGGAATTGGGGCAATGCTAATTAATTAAACAATTAGATTCTTCTACTGTGCTGTTTCTTTTGCGTACTACAAATATGTTATTATTTTGTATGACGGCTCACTGCTGTAGCCTGCAGGTTGCTCTATCAAATTATTTCCAAGAGAAGTGTGGAGGTGCATAATGTTAGAGCCACGAATGCACCTGATTTGGCTTCCTTCTTGAATGACTTTGAGTTCAATATTACTACCATATCCAGTATGAGCTGTTCGCAGTTGCGCGGTCTTGGCACACTTGTCAAAGGGGATCCAGCGTTTAATGATCGCAGAGTTGTTCCGCTTTCAACATTTGCCAATTATTCTTGTCTAAACACCACAGCAGGACCAACCATAACTCTTCAGTGCAATAACTGCCAGCTTATTAGAGACTTTGCCTACGTCTCATGGCAGTTTGTTGACATTCCAAATAATCCAGCAATTGCTGCTGGCTTTCAGTTCAATCTTACTGCAAAAAGCCATGGCAAGAGGAAGCATCTGAGTTTTGTAAGTGGGACTCTGAAGAATGCCAGTGATGTTGATGACAAACCAATTACATTTAGAGGGGTTGTGCCAAATATACTGAAGTTCAATTTATTCCCTAGATTGTACCGTAATATGCACGATCTAAAGCTCATACAACCGCTGTTTCATGAGTTTCTTCCTGGTTCATATTTTGGTGAGGTCAGTCAGCTTCGAGCATCACTTGAGAACTCCAGGGATGGAATGATAAACACTACAT
This sequence comes from Sesamum indicum, assembly GCF_000512975.1. NCBI lineage: Eukaryota > Viridiplantae > Streptophyta > Magnoliopsida > Lamiales > Pedaliaceae > Sesamum > Sesamum indicum. The sequence goes on from NC_026151.1 coordinate 9,710,066, forward strand.
TGTGTGTCAACTTCCTCTCTTCATACATTGTAGAGATTGATAATCAAAATATTTTGGGACCAGGTGAGATCATCTCCTGATATTCATATGTTACATCTCTTTTTATTTAATTTTCTCTGATATCTTCAGTATTTTTGTTCTTGTGTTAGAAGCATCTAGTTTTATTTTGCATCTCTCCTGCTGTATTGTTTTAATTCTTGTAGTGTTTCTTCACTCAAAATTCTTTGACGTCTGCAGTATATGTTCTTCCTTGCATTGGGAGCTCCCTTCTTTACCTTGCATTCTTTCGTGTTATACCACCCGTTGTAATACCTGTTATATTGATTTCATTCTATTTGGGGTAAATAACTATAGATCTGGGCCTCTGGCATTTTTAGGGTTGTGTTGTTGAAAGACTAAGTTACAGGTTTAGGGGTTCTTGATAGTTTTAGCATGTGGGTTTAGTGGTTTTTGATCATTTTAGAAAGTTACCAAAGTCAATCTTTCTTCGAAGTATAACCTACAACTAATTTGTCAAACAAGCTCTGGTGCATTTATTGATATTTATTATTTGGCATGTATTGCAACAAATGCTCTTGTGGTGCCACAATCAATACATGGTGCTTATTAGATTACTGTATGGTAGATTTTGGTTCACTATTGCCACATCTATAGTTTTTAGCACAGTTCTAGGAGCTTGGTCCTACATTTACTCTCCTGAAAAAGCCAATTTATCTTTTTTGTTGTTATTTTTCCATGTTTCTGATTTCTAATGCGTGCTTTTTGTTCCTCTGCTTGGCAGTATTATTTGAGTTGTTTCAATTATTCTATTCCATGTTTGCTATATCCAGCATTCAGTAGTAGTTGTCCAAAGTCTTTACTCCTGTTGAACCCATTTTTCTAACATTTGAGCTGTAGTCCCAATGCGATTACTGCCTACTGGTGGGAAATCAGAGGGGTAAAAAGAGAGATATATCAGTTTCTTCAATATGTTATCCAGTATTATCCATAGGAGATTTCTTTCAATTAGAAAGCTTTACCAAATTTAATATTTCTGATCACAGCCTTAATGGAACAATAACCATAAGTTCCCAAACCCAGTTGAAACAAAGTATTCTCTCAATACTGATTACTTTCTTTTGCTTAAAATGCAGTGAGTTTCCTTGCTGACCTGGGTGGCCTTTATTGCATAAGTATTGGTATTTTCTTCTACTTCTTGGTGCAAGTAGGTTTTCAATCTACCCTTACGGTTTCCTATTCTATTTCTTTGTTTGTTTTGCATTCTTGATAACTTGATGATATTCTATTTTGTGTCTTATCTTTGTCACTGATGGTTTGGTCCAGATTTATCCCATTGATATCTCTCCAGCATTTTCTTTATGAATACAGATAAGCTGCTATTAAATATTTTGATATCACTACAAGCCAGAATGAAGTAATATCATGATCCAACCTCCTTGATTGATATCTACCAAACTCAGAAATCCTAACTTCAAGTCAATGTGATGATTCAAGGAGAAAACTATAAAAAAAAGTATGATTTAATTGAGAAGAAGTACCAACAATTTATTAGAACTAAGATACCAGGGGTCTCTCTATAATAATCATCAACTTGTAACTCTTTTCAGGATATTCTTTTTTCTTCCCATGGCTACAGCTTGATTCCTATAGCTCTCAGCTTCTTGATTGCAACTCTCTGTATGTTTGTCATGTATCATATTGACTAGTGGTTGGATCAATGGGCCAGGGTGGTAAATCAGAAAGTGGTTTTGCCATAGCTTCTGTTATTGCAATAGTGATACTCTGCATATTAGCCAATTTTCCATTAGAATAAACTCGGCATGGTAAGTCGATCAAAATCTTGGACTAGAGTCAGACATTTTCAAAGATCATGGAAGTACTTGTCCGACAGTAAACAAGCTTGTTAGGTCTCAGGATCAACATCATCTACTTGATTTTCATATGTCAGTTGTATCAGTTGAAGGAAGTATATCTGGTTTGTGGGTTTTGACTGAAAATCTGTAATTGTAATCAACCGCCCTACCGTAAAAGTTTCTACTGAAGAACTGACATTCGGGATGCAGACTTTTGAATCCAGGACATATACTGGTTAACTCTGTTAAACTGTGAAAGTTATCTAAGAAACAAATAAATTCACAAGTCCAAAAGTACCCTGGAATAGAGATCCATCTTCGAAAGTTTAAGTATTGTTCCATTGATTATAAGTAGATGAATGTTTAACTTTTGATTCCGTTCCTAGTATTCTTAATGCTTCTCATTTGTAGTGTGAGTATAGAATCAAGAGGCTTCGGAAAGAGGATAGTATAATGAGGACGATCAGGAATCGTCGAAAAGCCCTAGAAAGGTGGGATAAAGTGAGTTTCTTTCTCTACTCAGAAATTAAATTTGGCTTGCTTATGTTTTAGGTTGGTTTGACTTTATTAGCTATTCACTACATTTTCTTAAGTTCCAAGTTAATTGTTCATAGATTAATTTAGACTTTTGTTATCTTTTTATGTAGTTGAGAAAATACGTAAGGTACACTTGGGGATCTTGTTCATTGGAGGATCCCAAGACTGAGCCAAGTGAGGCATGTTGTACTGGTGTTATGAAGAAATCATTGCCCCAAACTGGGTCATCACATAGACGTAGGCTGCGGAAGAGAATGGATTCTCTCACTTTTAGTGAAAAGGTCAACTTGCCTAATGAGAAGGTGGACAATTGCCGCAGCACCCTGATAAATTGAAATTTAATATTTTTATCTTGTTTTTCATAAGTTTATCCATAATCTTATGTATGTATCTCTGCAGATAGTTGTGCCAGATCATGGTTGTAATCAAGCGGTCCAGGGACTAGCTTCTAGTAAGGTGCGTGCTTTTATGCGGCTACCTTCCCTACGGAAAACGTCCTAGGCTCATGAAAAACATGCTTTTTTCTCATAATAATTACCATTAGTTTATTGATCTCAATTCCTTGCCATCTCATTATCTCAGCATATGTTTCCATGATGAATTTTGCTACAGAATATGATATGGAATTGGACCTCTACCCGTTCTTGTATTATCTTGTTTCTGGTTGCTCATTTATGCTGGAATATGATCTACATGCTAAATCAGCATATGTATTTAATATCTTCTCATGCAGTCATGACAATGCTATCCACATCTGTCAGGGTTTGTGTTGAATGTTGCTTATTCATGACTTAGTTTAGCTGGGAGAATTTTTGTATTTATGACTTTTCTTGTATTTTGCTAGGTTATCTTTATTCATTAACCATCTTTTTCACTAAAAGTTGCATCTGCAATATGAAGCTATAAGACATTCTTATACTTTTGTTTCTCTAAGTTCAGGAAGATCCGCTCCATGGAAATGCAGAAAAACAAAGACATGAAATTAGTCTTTCTTCCAATGTGGGAGGTCTATGCCAAAACAGAGGGTTTCTTCCAGCTGATATTGCAAATCTCCCTCCTCTTCCATCATGTGGTGAGTGCTCAAATTTGAAAATATTGAATTTCTATCTCTATTATTTCTTGTCTGTTTAGGTTGTGGAAGGAGTTATTGTTCAGCATGTGGTGTATGTGAATATGTGGAATTGTGCAGATCACTTTCGTATCGGTATCTCTCATCTTTAATCTTAGTGCTGTGAGTAAAAGATTGAGGAACTTCCTTTTTGATATACTATGTATTAATCACATAATAAATAAAAATAATAGCATAATAATTAGTTTTGCTCTAAATCATAAAATAGTGTAATGGTTTTAGCTGTTCGCTTTGGTTTTTAGATTTAGTTGCTTATGATATAATATAATAAATAGAAATTTAGTTATACTCTCTTCTAATTCAATATTAGTCATTTTTAAGACTAGGGAGAAAAGCGCTTCACCTCCGAAATTAACCGTTTTAGCACTAGCGCTGACTCTGAAAGTAACTTAAAATCTCCTTATCCCCTCAACTGAAATTCATGATAGCACTTTGATCCTTAATTACATTTTCAGGCATTTTTTATTTGGAAGCTCTTAGAAATTTATATGTTTTAAGAATTAGGAAACAATTCAAGTATATATCCATTTCAAAATTGTGGCTAATGATTATCTTTATCCTTTAGCATTTCAAGTCACTTTGTAAAGCCCATATTTTAATTGTTTTGACCACTCAACATGAGGATTGGGACACTTCATTAAAATTCTATGATTTTTACTGTATTATATATATGTGTTTATAGAATATGAAACCCAAATTGTTTTACTTTTTTGATCTATTTACTGGCATTCTATATATTCATATTGATATAAAAGAAGGAAATTATTTTGAACAAACTCAATAATTTGCTATTTGCATTAATTTCAGAATCTGTCATTTGAAATGCATGGAGTATAAATAAAAATGTGAACTATTGTTAAAAGGAATTGTTAAGAAAAGGTAGTTCTGTCATATTCTATCATAGCTGTAAATATTAAGCCCCTTACATGAAGGATACAAGCAATGAAAGAAAAAGGATAATTTATTACAAAAAAATTACAAGATTGTTAACTAGCTCTAACACGAGTTTCTCTTCCATCGTAATTTTGCTGCCTTGACAATGTCTTGTTATGTCGAAGGGCACAAGGGAAGTTGTGACTTCAATACAAGTTTGAGGGTGAAGGATGCCTAGATATGTACATGGAATATGATTGAGCAGATCAGCTTTTAGTTGCAAAAGATGGAGAGCTCTAATATCAGCTTTAGTAATGACTTCAATATGTGTTGGAGACCACCTGTTATCACCTTTGAAATTTCTCTCTAATTTTGCAGAATTTGGAGACACTGGTGAGATTAGCATGGTTGATTTTCAGCGAAACCTTCAAAAGTTGTATGAATATAATGTAATGTTGAGGGAGAAGTTGATCTCGGTCCTTTCAAATGGACCATGTCGTAGTGAAAGGTAGTTGCAAGCAAACATACATGCTCTCTGTTTTGAACGAAAGCAGCAACCAAATGTTCCTTCTTGTTGGTCCCTTTCAAACTTCTCGGCGAACTGATGAGCTGCTGAAGGATTCGCCATGTGAAGTCAGGAGAAATTGATTCCACTCGTTGAACTTACATTACAGTTATGCATACAAGTGATGAAATATTGTCAGGGATGAGAGGCAGAGATATATGCTAGCAGACAATGTCTCATTCCTTTATTTCATTGTTCCTTTCAGTGCTTTTCATTTTGATGAGAATTATTTGTTGGTCACCTTATAGACCTTTTCCCTCATGGAGCTCCATCTCTCAGATGAAGTCTATTGGTGTCACTGAAGGGCTGTGTAATTTCCAGAATCATTGGAGTGCTAGTTCATCTCATGGTAAGTTATGGCCAAAGATACTGAAACGGCGATGCCACCTACACCTAAAGTGTATCCTGATTTTGCCCGAAGAAAATGTTCAGACAAGAATATGCACATATGAGCATGTAACACCTTGATTTATGGTACCTGTAATTGTATATATTCTATGGGGTGCAAGATTTTATTATTGGATAGGATTACAAGCTCGTGCAAGATTGTGAAATTCATTTTCGAAGTTGGAGTTGGATCTCTTGGCATTCGATCATCGTAACTCTCACACATACGTGAGAGGATTCTGATGGTGGAAAAAATAATTGATATGGATAATTATATTTACAGTCCTTTATCTATAATTAATTTACACAAATTATTCATGTGTTTTGCATATTATAATAACAAATCAATTCATGTTCTTTTTGCATAATTATAGGAGCTACATTTGATAGTAAATAACGGAAATAGTTTGGGTAATGATATAGATGTTCATGTATAATTCTTTAAAAAAATAGAAGGGATTTGTTTAAAATTATTGACAATTTTCATGGTGTATGAATTATCCAAAAAAAACATTGGTGATGTGATAAAATTAAGTGATGCAATTGAGTGTAGATGAGGGGCAAAGTGAGATAATGTTAAGAGTAAAGGGGGTAAAGTGAAATATACCCGTTTATCATTAGCCAAACTGGAAAGGCTGACGGTGATTGCTACATTGGCCAATGGCCGCCAGCCGCCATCCTCATTTTCTCGAGTGCCGTCGGCCTTTGCCCAACCGCGAAAACCGTCCCCCACAACAAATCCAGTCATCTTTCAAGTTTCGTTGCCAAAACTGAAATTTGATTCGGTTTTAAGGTTATTTGGATCTAGGTCGCCCTCATAATCTTCCTCTTTGGAACAAATCTTCCGCTCTGCGGCTGTGGGATTTTGTTGGCGTTAAAAAAATAGAAGGAATGGTTTCAGCTTTGGTTTCTATGTCATACTCTCCTCTCAACGCACGCAACGACGACAGGAACAGTTGGAGTAGAAGCACCGGCTGTAGTTCCTTGCGATCTTTTCAGGCATTTCCGATTTCTTCTGTCGATGATGAACAAGCAAGAAGAAATAGAAGGGTAGCTTGTGCTTGTGTCGCACCGCCTCAGGACTTGACGCCCGCCAAATCTATTGTACGAGTGAACCATGGAGAAAGCATCTTCCATCATTTTCTTTTATTTACCTTTTCTTTTTAAGCTTATTCAGCTCTTAAGGTTTCGGAATTTGGGGGATTTATTCGAATTTGTGTTATTCCTTGTCTAGTTTCGTATATATTCTTCTTAATTTGAACTTTCTTGGACGGTTTGGAGAGAATAGGATTTACAATCAGCACATTTTGCAAGGGCATCACAATAGGGGACCTGAATAAGACATGATTGCGGGATTCAAATTCATTAGAATTGTAATTTGCTTAACTGCCAATTGAAGTCTATAAGTTTGTTTTAGTACGACGCCTTGGGGTAACCCACCCACGCTTCAAAATTGTCTCCAGTTACCATATTCATTCTGGAATTTGTGTTTTTCTCCTTCTGTTTGAATTTCGGTGGACATTCTGTTAAACCTAATATTTCAAGTAGGCTTCTAGAAAGTGATCAATGTTGCAGCTCTCAGGTTTATCCTGAGCTTGACTGGTATACCACTTTGTTTTAAGTTATTGATTCTTCAGTTTCTGTGTCAAACTTTGCGACTTATGTTCCATATTATTTTGCTTTTTACAACTGAACTTCAGCATGAATGGCAAACTGTTAAATCTGGCTTCACTTCTGGAACATGGTGACAAATTGAATTGGTTTAGTTTACCCTGCACTGCTTCTATCAGATTTAATACTGTTTTCATGAGGAAATACATTTGTTTGTGCATTTTCTCCAGGGTGCACAGAAGCTAGAAAACTTGAGTGTCAAGAAGGAGCTAGGGGATGAATCAGATGTGCTCATTGAATGTAGAGATGTCTACAAATCCTTCGGGGAAAAGCACATCTTAAGAGGTGTGAGCTTCAAGGTGACTTTCTTTAGTTATGCTTACAACCTATTTGAACAGTTTAATTACAGATAGATAACCCACTTCTTTCTTGTTCGTTACAATTGAATTGAGGTTTGTTCAAAATAATAACCTAGAATATCTTGTAAGGGAATGTGTCGTTCGCACATATGCACTTGAAGATAGTGATTCAACCAAAAGATACCCAGATTCATAGGAAACAATATATTTTTTCTGGAGCATTTCAACAAATTGGGTGTGTTCTAATCATGTCTAATGGATGTTTCAGCATGAGATAAACGGTATAAAAGTCTATTTATTTATCTAGTGCAAGTCAAATTGACTCGCAGGCCATTAGTTTGTAATTGGGTCATTTCTGGTCCCACATTACCCATCCTTAGACATATGGATTACATTTTGTTTGGATGAAAACATGACTTGCTGATACTTGGATTGCGGCCAAAAATTGTGTTCAGAAGCATAGGTTGGCAATCTTGTCTTTTGTTTCTTTTTGTTGCAACTAATATATAGATTCTTAGAGGGGATTGACAAATCAGAAGTCATTGAAAGACTGGATGATTTAATCATCTGGTTGTCCTTACTATATTGCATATGACTCGCAATCATACTGTCTCAACTGGTATTAGATTTTTATTTTCTTTGTTTTACTCTATTGACGTCACATTTGTCTTCTTTCTCCAGCCCAATTCAAACAATCTTCTTCATTGAAGTCAAACTGAAAACCATATTATTCGTATTCTAGATTAGGCATGGCGAGGCTGTTGGAATTATTGGGCCATCTGGAACAGGCAAGTCAACCATCTTGAAGATTATGGCTGGGCTTCTTGCTCCAGACAAGGTAATTCTTCTTGCATGTTATTTGATCTGGTGTTATGTCTTTTTTTAACTGAGGTTAAATTTTCAAGAATGTGTTTTAAACTTCCTTCTTCTGGTCTTTATTCATTATGCTTAATGATTAGGGTGAGGTTTTCATTCGAGGTAGAAGACGACATGGTTTAATAAGTGATGAGGAAATATCTGGTCTTAGAATTGGCCTGGTGAGTGTATTTTTGTAGTATCTCTAATGGTGCAGTTATTCCAGGCAGTTCCTGAATCTCTTTCCTGTGTCACAGGTGTTCCAGAGTGCAGCACTTTTTGATTCTCTGACTGTTCGTGAAAATGTTGGTTTTTTGCTGTAAGATGCTAAGGCTTCTTTGAAAATGTTCATAAGCTTTATTGTTTTGCTGTCAACAAAAGAATTTGTGTTTATGTAATTCTTGATACTATTCTCTAACTTTTCTGTTACAGATACGAAAATTCCACTATGCCTGAGGATCAAATTGCAGAGCTTGTAACAGAGACTCTAGCTGCGGTTGGATTGAAGGTGTGCTCAATGACCATTTTACTAGGGCTGGCTTCATCCAACTTACTAAAACTCTTCTGTATATTGGCTGCTCCAGGAACATATGTGCAAATGATGTTATTTGTTAGAAAGTGATTGAAGTCATTTGGACCTATTTGCTAGCAAACATTTAAATATTGAAACTAATCCATATGGCTTAACCAACTCATTAACAACTAGAAACTGTTATCTCAGGTACTTGATCTTTATGTTTATCTGGGATTAAAAACATTAAGATTTTGGACTTAATTTTCAAGTATGTCTAGTATAAGGGGGTTATCCTTTCTTGGGGGCCAAATACATGTGTAGGTAACTTATAAAAACATCCAACGAGTATTCTTTTATTGAGGATTCCTAGGTGCTGTAGCGTATAAATAAGTTTCAAGACACCTATTAAGTAGAAAATGGCAAGAACAATTGCTCGGAGTCTGATAGTTTGATATACCATACAGTGAAATGGCATATTCATTTTTCTTAGGGAAGGCAAGCTTTAAATGAATGGTTCTACAGGGAGTTGAGGACCGATTACCTTCTGAATTGTCTGGTGGGATGAAAAAGAGAGTTGCTCTGGCCCGTTCCATAATTTTTGATACAACTAAGGATGCGATAGAGCCTGAGGTATGGAAATCTTGCTTTCAACTTCCCCTCATTTTCATCTTCTCTTTTTCTTGGGGGGGGGGGGAACTGTTTTTTTCTTTCTCTGTAATAGTTCTGTTGCTGTTTATTATCTTGAATTTCGATTCCACCCTATCTCTATCAGTTTTTATAATGTTATGAGGTTGTAAATGTGTAGCTTGGGACACATACTTTTAACTTGCTATGTCTAAGTAACATACTTGTGATCAAGCATGACTGTTAAGCTGTGACAACTGAACTAATATATGAAAAAGCGGCATCCTCTCTAGAAATGACAATTGTGTATACAGAAGTTGGCACGACTTATCACAAAATCCTGTTATGTTCTTTAGTTATTCATTCTTCACTGTGCTTAGCTTTAATTCCAAACCTTCACCCTAGGCAAAAGCAATGCAAAACAGCACAATTAACAGACTCTAGGCCATCAAGACCCCTCCTACTGTCAGCAAAGTGGTGCTAGTACCACCCTAATAGTCTGTGTACTTGACACAGTTGCTTTCTCTGTTTAGTACTTACTCAGTTGCCCTACTTCATAGCAACTTGCATGTTTGCCACCAGTCGCCATCTGACCCACACTCTAGCTAGTCTCTTGCCGCAACATTCATCAGTGCATTCCTCCTCACTAAAACTTCGTACTGCAGGCTCCAGCTTCATGAAGCTAACTTTGCCACTTGAGTTTTCCTCGTTAAAGAGCTCAGTGGATTCCTTGAATTGTCAATGATAAAGCTTGGTTAAGGAGCTTTGGACCACCTCTCTTGGCTCATGTTCTTCAACCTTCTGCATATTTGGTCAAAGAAGTTATTGTTTCAGATGGTGGGCCCAATAACTTTCGGCAGGCTGTCATTTTGGGTTTGGAAAATGGATATTACTATACTATTCTATAGATAGTATGTAGCTTGGTTTCAGGACCTAGAAAATTTCCAACTTTTTGTCTATTATTATCTGCTCCTCACTATATACCATTTCAAAAGACACCAAAAGGCAATGAACTCCATGATTAATTAACAAACTTTATTCTGAGGTACCCAAGATTATTGATTGACAATATGATAGTTGTTTGTCGTTGGGAGGTAAGACGGGAAAATATCTTAGACAAGTCAACCAAAAAGTGTGTTCCGTATTTCTGTTGCCCAATATTCTAGTTCGCATGATCTATATCCCACTTTCAAGGTTTTTCGTAAATGCCCAGGTTTCATGGTATAGGTCAACAGCCTTATTGTTGTCCAATATAGACATCTTGGAGCATTCTAGACAAGTTGAGGTATTAAAGACCCTTTAGTCAGCACACACATCTCCAGAGTGCTGATAATGTTTGCAATTGTCATGGCTGTCTCTATGGATCAACAACATAATAATCATGTAGGGTTGCTCTGTAACCAAACATCATGAACCAATCTCTAAGTGTTTGAATAGTGTGTTGGGACTATTGAGTTGGGAGATCATTCAAGAAAAATCTTGGCTCATGTGTTACTCATAATGTTGCACATAGCTTAAAATGGATACTTTATGTCCATGATGTGAATTTACTCCTCTGGAGAGGATTATAATTATTGTCTTCACTCAGGGTTATGCTTTAGATTTTATCTGATAGTTATAATTATTGTCTCCACGTGTATATGCTGGTCTTTATTTCTCTGTTGATAGTTATATGAATTTACTGAGCAGGTGCTCCTGTATGATGAGCCAACAGCTGGTCTAGATCCAATTGCTTCCACTGTTGTTGAAGATCTCATTCGCTCTGTTCATATGAAAGGTGAGGATGCACTTGGGAAGCCTGGGAAGATTGCGTCCTATGTAGTTGTCACTCATCAACATAGCACAATCAGAAGAGCTGTTGATAGGTAGTGATTTGTTACTTAGGATATGTCAGTTCCCTGTTTCAGAAAGTTTAGTCTTTTTACTCTTGTTTCTCCTTACTGTTGCTACAGGCTGTTATTTTTGTATGAAGGAAGAGTTGTTTGGCAAGGAATGACTCATGAGTTTTCTTCATCAACAAATCCGATCGTTCAACAGGTAAACTTCAATGTTTATATTTCGGCCTTTTCCTTTTGGGGATACCTTCCCTAAGGTTGGTTTAAATATTAGGTAATCTCCTCAGGTTTCTAAAAATTAGATCCAAGTCCTTCAATCAAAGTTACACAAATCTCTCTTGATGTTTGCCCAAATTATAGTGACTTCCCCCTAGAGTTTGTCATATTATAGATAGTTCCCTAGATATTTTTCATTTTCCTGTGAGATTCCTGTGCTTATCCCAAAAAATTAATAAAATACCCTAAACCTTTAAAAATATTTTTTATCATAAATCAAGTAGATGTATCCAAATCAGGTTCATAACATTCTACTTAGATATAGATATAGACTTGGACTAGTGTCTCTTGTCATTCTTACTTGCAGGCACTCATATTTATATAAGACATACAAAATTAAGTTAACTTCTAATGGTGATGGTCCAAGTCACAAACTTGATTGTCGTTAGGATGATGGTGGCAAGATCACTTCAAGGTTCATTAATTTTGAAAATTCAAGATATGCTGATAAAAAAAATTAAATAAGAGATATTATCTAAATAATTCTCTAAATACAAAATTTGTTTAACTAACTCAGAACGTATTTACTAATATTTGTGAAGTGTAATTGTATCATAACTTTTAAAAATATTATATCTCAAAGAATGTATAAGATGTAATTCGAGAGGGATTTATGTAAATAAAAAAAACTTTAAGGGCTCTTTTTGTTAATTTTTTGACAAGAAAAAATTGCACTAAATCTGTTTGTTACAAAATAGTAATGCTGATGTGAAAATAAATGATTGGAATATTTGTGAGATAGCGACAATTTTCTGGTAGTTGGATGTTTCAGAAATCTTTGTGCTACTACTAGTCTGTAGACCAAACTTTAGGGAAAGCTTATGTATTGTTCCTAGGGTAATTTGGTTTGAAAAAATTTTCAAATAGGAACAGTCAATGCAAGGGCGAGACTGTGCTTCGTCGAATGATTTGCTGAAGTCATGATTTTCTAATGAAACCTTAATGACTAGCTAGATGTACTTTTTAGAACGCATCAAGTGTTGATGGTATTTAATGCAATTACCCAAACCTGAGGGATAGCCCAAACATCAGTTGAGTCCTTCATGATTTTTCCTTTTCTTCTAAAATATATATATTCTTTTGTGTGTGTGTACTATATTTCATGTCTTTACCCACAGCCACAGGCATTGCGTTTAGTAGAAATGAGTTATCATTCATAGGTCTGCCTTGCTCAGTATGGTCCAAATAAAGGTTTCTTCAGCTTCTTTTAATTTTCTTTACCTTTTTTTTTGGGTTGGTGGGGTGGGGTGGGGTGGGGTGGGGGGTGTTAGTTTGGTAGTTTATAAATTTCACTTCGGATAAGAAAAGAATGACTAGAAAGTTGTCATTGTTGATGATACTACATCTTTTAAACCAAGACCATTAACATAATATCGCAGTTCTATGGCCAAGAGCACGGATATTTTTCCTTATGTACGGGTTTAGTATGCTTAAGCTTTCTGTTCTTAGTGCCGTTCAACTAAAACAAGCTTGTGGGTGGATGTTTTGATGTTGGTTTGCTGCAATAATCATTAGTTTCAGCAAGCCCTTTGGAATTGCTTTTCTGATATTACTTTAACGCTCCATATTTGCTGAATGTTGCGTTTAGTACTTCTTTGTAGTAACTTTACTTTTTTGCCTACTTACAACCTTCAAACAAGTCTTGTTATAAATGAGTTGTACTTTCAGTTTGCATCCGGGAGCTTGGATGGGCCAATTAGGTACTAGGTCCGACAAGTCTATGCATTCAGATCCATTGATGCAGGGAGAGTTTTCTTAAGCGAGATCATTGATGATTTAGATGGCTTCTTTTTCATGGTGGAATTGAATCTTAGGCCAATTTTTCCTGGCAGAGCAGAATACAAAGTTTCAGGATTGCTCCTCTAAGTACCCCCACAATTTTATGTGACAAGAGCAGGCAAGTTGGTTTACTACCTGCCTGTTGCCGGTGCTTTTATGCTCTTTTGCTTCTGATGGAGTTGTGAGGTTGATCCTGTGTCATATGTTCCTCCATCAAAGGCAGTGTATACTGTACTATGTGAATTCATTAAAAAAGAAATGAATAAATTGCAGTGAACTGATTGTGTTGCTTACTTTTGTAGAATTTTTCTGTCTTATTTTCTCTGTTTGTAATGTTTAGGAGCTGAGTAAGCGGTTGTTGCTTTGCAATGCACAGCATGTCTAGCTTCTGCTTCTTTAGATTTGAACTTAAAGGATTCCTCTGTAAAGTAATATGAGGTTGGATCAGCTAAGCATATATATTCCTTTGATTTTTGCATATCATTTTCGTATAGCGCCTTAGATCACACAGTTCTAGTTGTGGCTTAACTACTCAAAATTGGCACATGATGACTTGAACAAAAACAAGATGAGACTACACATTATTCATGTCATGTTCAAAAAGAGTGGGGCGCGTTTAGTATTCGTTTTGGCCAAGAGAGAGAGAGAGAGAGAGATTAGTGCTGCATGCTTCCTCCTAGGGAAATAATTTTTTCACATACACACGACTCCTTTGGTTTCCATCGATAGAAACCAACATTATTCAAATTTTCCTTCTATACAGTGCTTGGGGAAGAAAGAAAACCCAAATAACTACTCGCAGTATAATAAAGGAATAAATACATTCATCTCTCTTCGTGTAGTTACATATATAATTATTGTGATTTAAAAATTACATCTAGCATTTTTGGTATTATATTTATATAACGAATAAATTTTTGTCAGACAAAATTCATTGAATTTGTTAATAATAATAAAAAATTAAATAAGAATTTATATATACCTAAGATTGATTTATTAATAACAAATCTTTTTGGACTAAACTATCTTTATACATTTTTCCAAATTAATGCAGAGGAAGTATATCTTCACTCCTATAAGTGTAGTTTTATTAAAATAAAATTTATTTAATATACAATAAGTCAATATTAAATTAATTAGGAGGTAAATATAAATTTTCATAACTTTTTGATTAATAATATCAAATTTGATGAATAACGGAGTAATTTATTTGTTAGACGAAACAAAAATCAAAGATACTAAATGTGCTTTTTCAAATTACAGAGAATTTATAAATAATTATATCAATCCTCATAGGAGGATTGTGCAACTATCCCTATAATAAAAACACAAAACTCAGGTATTTGAGTTACATGAACAACCTTTGAAGTCAGTCCAAATATACAAATAATTTCCGCTTTTTTCCATATGATAGGTAGAGCGTTTGAAGGGTGTTAGTGTAAAATTTTTTAAAGTGTTTGTGTAAATTTTTACCTCTGAATAGAGAGTATAGATTTAATTACACCTGCAACCTCAAAGAGTATTGCAAAAAATAAAGTGTTTGTGTATTAAATGTAACTCAGAGAATGTAATTTACCCCAAGTATTTTAAGGGATGGAAGAGCCAGTTTATGCTGAAGAGCTTAAGCAGCAATATCCTAAAATCCATACCGTCTGAAATATGTAGCAAATAAAGTTACCCATGTTTTTAGGTACTTATCCAGTTACTTTTAGCCATTTATCTCATCATATTACTAGGAATCTACAACCAAGGTTATGCTAGCAGTTGATGTTCTGACCCTTTGTCCTCGAGACTACGTTAATCGTTCAAAACTAAACATTTAGGAAATCATAAAAAAGAAGAAATAGATGACCAAGAAACAAGATAAGACATGGCACATAGATACTTGTATGAATACTAAATTATGAGACTAGTTGTCGTCCTTTCAGAGTTGCTTTCATTTTTAGGTACCCAAGTGAACGTCCCCCTTCTGTTTTCTGGTCTTTAGCTTCATTGTGGAGTGCCCAGCCGAGCCACTGAGCCAAGATCAGTTCTATATAGACCAAGAATGTCAACAAAATTTTTG
>NC_026151.1:9725409-9744174 GCF_000512975.1 Sesamum indicum
ACTAACCATCTGCAAGTGCTGGATAATTGTGGTATCACTTCCCTGGTGAAAATTAGCTCATGCAATTAATACATGAAAGTTTAAGGGCCAGGAAACAAGCTAATATATCCATAAAAGTGTGGTAATAATCTATCAGTAGCATGAATAACGCCATTAGCTGGTTCGTTTTGTCTGCAAAATGTAGTTTCTGGTCTGAGCAGAACAACAGAGAGCAACAACACCTGCATAAAAACTAACAAAAGCACTAACACAAAAAACCCAAATCGAAATTACTCCATTCTCATTTTCATATTTGAATGACCGTCCCGGCACAGCTGGAAGGCCTTGCCCCTTGCACCCATCATTTGAGGATTCCAAGCACAAGTTCGGATTGCCAGCAAATGCCCCAGGAAATTTCCAGTACCCTTGCCTTGTAGGGATAATCCCAGAAAGACAGTTGTATGATAGATTCAAGAGTGTCAAGTTTCCAAGACTGGAAATGTTTTCTTGGATGGGACCTGAGAAAGAATTATGTGACAAGTCCAGGACCTTCAAACTCCACATCTTCCCCAATCCTACTGGAATTTGACCATCAAGAAAATTATAGGACAAGTTTAAGTATTGCAGGCCTTGCAATGCGAAAAGTCCTGCTGGAATTTCCCCCTGCAGCAAATTATCAGAGATATCGATTCCGATTATCGTGGAAAGGTTGTAGTTGAAGACCAATTCAGTTTTATCAGCAATTGTTACAGAAACTTGTACATCCGGATCAGTAAATGAAATTGATGGCTGACCGAAATCTGCTCCACCACTGAACCCATGGTTAAAATTCGAACTAATGTTGAAGTTACCGTCTGGTATGTTGCCAGAAAACTTGTTGCCAGAAAGATCCATTGTTTGGATGGCTTCAAATGTGAATAGCCAACTAGGGAAAGC
This sequence comes from Sesamum indicum, assembly GCF_000512975.1. Lineage (NCBI taxonomy): Eukaryota > Viridiplantae > Streptophyta > Magnoliopsida > Lamiales > Pedaliaceae > Sesamum > Sesamum indicum. The sequence goes on from NC_026151.1 coordinate 9,726,325, forward strand.
TCCATTGAAGTTGTTATGAGAAAGGGAGAGGAACTTGAGTTTAGACCATTTGGCTACTGCATCATTTAAAGAGCCTGATAGATTATTAAAACTCAAATCTACAACTTCCAACGACTTGCATCCTGCCAAGGTGAGAGGTATCTCCCCAGATATTAGATTGTTGCCAAGAGCCAATAGTTTCAAACTATCCAATGCATCAAGTTCCGGTGGGATTTCACCAGAAAGATTGTTGTTGTTCAGCTTCAATGCTAGTAACTGAAAACATCCAACAATATCCAAAGGAATTGAGCCAGATAATTTGTTGTGTGACAAATCAATTACTTGAAGATAGGTCAAGTTGCCAATCCTCTCTGGTATCTCACCCGTAAGAAGATTATGGGAGAGAAACAGAGCCTGCAAGTTCTTCAACTCTGTAACTGTTGGGGGAATATCACCAATGAACTGGTTATTAGATAGATCAAAGAGCAAAAGGCCAGACTTTTCAGGTGTCTCAACGATATTTCTTGGAAGATTACCTGACAAGGCATTGAAACTCAAGTCCAGAACCACCAACTTCTCTGAGAAAACTAATCTTGGGGAAATCCCATACTGGAGTTCATTGGATGACAAGTTCAGCTGTGTCAATCCGTGACAACTAGAAATGCAAGCCGGTATTCCTCCCATAATTGAATTATTCGCTAAATTGAGCACCGAGAGGGATTGAGAGGACGACAGGAAACAGGGCAAAGTACCCGAAAACAAATTGGACTCCAGGTTAATATACACCAAAGCTTGGTGAAAATCAGCAAGACTCCCAATCAAATAATTCTGGGATAAATCCAGGTACCGCAACGACATTGCATAATACAGGCTAGCAGGCATCTCACCTCGAAATGCATTGAACGCCAGATTAAGTTTTTCAAGTTTCAAAGAGAAATTTCCAACCCAAACTGGAATTTCACCAGCAAACGCATTATGGCTAAGATCAAGCTCAGTTAACTGGCTGAGCATTACAAGCGGTTGAGGGAAAGCACCAGCAAACATATTGTAGCTAAGATCCAACGTTTTAAGAATTGAAAAGAGCCCAAAACAAAAGGGAAGTGAACCACGGAAAGCATTGCGAGATAAAATGAGGGTTTCAAGAAAAGTGAGGTTGCAGAGAGAGGGATGAAGTGGGCCAGACAAATTGAGGGCAGTGAGGTTGAGGGAGGTGAGTCGGCCGGTCGAGGTGGAGATGGCGAGACCCGTCCAGTTACCAGCAGTTGCAACATCCCAGGTTGCCAGGCAGTGGAAGGGGTCTTGGAGATGAGACTTGAACTCCAAAAGTGCAGCCCTGTCTGCTGGGTGGAGACCAACACCCCCCTCATCCCCACTAACTCCGTAATCCACTAGGAACAACAAAGAGAACAGCAGCAGGAAAGAGCAGGGCGGCGGAAGTTGAAGTAAATTACAGAATTTTGTGGGCTTCAGTTTCATGGACAAAAATAAGAACACACAGTAACAGGATATGATGAGATTAGGGAAGAAAGAAAGAAAGAATGAGCACCTGCAGAAACTTCAAACTTGAGCTGAAAAGGAAGCAACTACGGATATGATTCTGCCGGCGGCGTTAGAGACTAAAGAGAGAATATATATATATGTACGTACATATACACACACACATTACCACCACTTTTCGTGAGGAAGCAAACATTCTTTCTAGTTTGTCGACACAAAGTGGAGGGAGTGGGAGTGGGAGTGGGGGATGAGGAGGAGAAAAAATCAATAATCAAATGCAAATGGAATGGAATATATGAGGGGAGGGCAAAAGTAAACCTAGGGAACCGTGTGCTAAAGCTAAAGTGAAACTCCATTCCCCTTCCCACTCTTATTTTCTTTCTTCTTCTCCACCTTTGTTTTTTGGTTAGGTGGCAATTACCAATTCAATTTTTTTGGAATAATTATACTGTCGTTTAATGAAGTTTGGTTTAATTATATGTAAATTTTGTGTAGTTTAAAATTTTATATTTATTATTTTTAACTTTTATTTTTATTTTATAAATAGATTCTTTTTCTTAGTCAAAATTCACTAAATTTATTGATATTAATAATAATTTGAATAAATCGATATTTGCCCTCAATTAATTTATTATTAACTCAACAATTCTTTTTTAATCATACTATCCTTATACATTTTCACACGATAATGCATGAGAATAAGATTTGAACCTCTAGTAAATGATGTGGTCAACGATTATCTAAAGGGGTTGTTAATTCAATTTTATACTAATCTTAATTTTGTTTTATAATACTTTTATTTTTTAGTAAAACTATATTTTTTGAAACTATTAACATTTAACTACGTCCCATTAATTTCCTATTAATATTTGATTGAATCAAACTATAGTTTAAAAGTGAGAACGCATACAAATAGTGTTACATTAGTGTATAACTCCAAAGTACAAACGAAAATACATGACCTGTGAAATGCATTGGGTTAGGATACTTAAAATCAAAATAAGAGGATGTTTGGCTAAGCTTATACGCTCGTCAACACGTTTTATAAGATGTTTGAGAGTTAATAAATTCTTGAAAATTGTTTGGCAAATTTCTTTTTGAAAAATGCATAAACTCATAAAATAAGATACTTTGAATTTTGAAAGGAAAAAAAAAGTTAACTTCACTCAACTTTTTTTTTTTAAAACATCTTATAAACTATTTAATCTTAAAATTCAATAAATAAAACACATTTGTAATTTTGTTGGTATTTCGCTTTTACCTTTCATATATAACGTTTTTCTCTCCTCAAAGCAAAATTATGTTTTAATATAATTTTAAATTCTAATAGTTTGATAGTTTTTTGGTAATTTTTATAATATGAAGATTTTATTACGCCAAATACTCTAACATCTTATTTATTCAAATATTGAAAATTTTATTCTTATAACAAAATTAAACAGCTTTAATCTTTTAAAACACGTTACAAGATGTAGTAATTTGTAAGAGATTTTAGATGAATTTAGCCCAACACCATCTAAATGAACTAATTTAGGGATAAAGTTGGATGGTGTTTGGCCATATGAATATGTCGAATATGAATGTAGGTGGGTGAAATCAATTTGACAAATCCTAGGGCTTGATAATTCAAACCCCAACCGAGTGGAGATGACCAAGACTAAAGATTACTCTTCCCCAAAATTAGAAGAAAACCCACAATGTTTTATTTCAATTAGCATCCCTTGCTTCTCTCAAATCCATATAATACGCAACACATCATCATATTCCTGATTCCCCCTCCTCATCAACATCACTCCAGAGAATAAATGGCAAAGAGAACGGCTGCGCCAGGAATGATTGGGTTTGATGGCGTTCGCCGAAGAAGGGAAGATTCCTCATCATCATCACAACCACCATCATCATCCTCATCGCCATCATCGTCCTTGTTGACTCGGATGGTCGACTCGATTTTCGCCTTTGTCCGCTTTGCCGAATTCGAGATCCTTTTCGCCCTCTTTTTCATCGTCGCTTTTCTCATCTTCAAAGATCTGGTGAGATTTCGACTCTTACGAAATTATTATTATTTTTTCCTTTGCAAGCTGATCAAGCATATATACACGTATGATATTGTGATGGGATGAATGTTGGATGCTACCTCAATGTTATGATAATGTCTTTGAGGTTGTTGAAGGATTATCATTTGATCCTCAGTTACTAGGAACTATGCTGTCTTCTGCTTTTTCTGTACTAATGTTATCCAATTAGAGATCTTCCATGGCATTGCTTCAGCCGTTCCCCGCTGTTGTTTGGTTTCGGAGTTGCCATAAATTAGTAATAATGCTTGATCACGATAAGTTTTTGCAGCAAAGATGGAAATCAGATTTAATGGTATGATTTTTTATTTTAGGTGGATAGTTTTTCAGTTTCTTTGAGAGTTGAAGATTGCCTTTTTCCATCTATATTGAGTGGCGCCACACTCTTATCGCATTGCATTGTTGTTGATTGTGTTTCTCGTTCAATTGGATCTCATGGACATGATCTGAAGTTAATGTTTGCCATTTGAATTCTAGCTGACTTGCGTGCTCTTTTATTTCATCTGATCTCTAGCTTCAGCTCAAGAATTTATGTAACTATGTCTTAAATGTTGAGCAGACCTCAAGACCTGAATATAACGATATCCTTGTGAAGAAACCTGGTGGAAACGACTGGTGGCCTTACTAGACCAAAAGAGCATCCGCAGAGAGCTGCTTCCGTCTATGCTAGTTCTAGCTGCAGTCCCTTGCAAGCCGTGATGTGTAATTGATTTGTTACTTTCCTTTTCCCTGTACATTAGCATCATTTTCCTGACATGAGTTATGGATGATGAAATAGACTCAATTAGAGCACAAGAGAGAGTATATCTTCACGCTTTTAGAATTGTTGCATATAAAAAGCATTCTCCTTGCCTTGAACATTGGTGGCAGTGGAAAATTATTTGGGGGGAAATTGTAACTATAGATTGAGTTGATCTTCCGACTTGTTTTCTAGTCTTAGACCTACTCGACCGAGATAAACATGGATTTGCTGGTGTTTATATTTGGCCATCTGTGCTTCACAGTTCATGCATTCTCTCTTACATTGTTTTTGCAATTTCCTCACTCCTTTATTGCATTTTCTCTTTCTTTCATATGGTGTGTGGGCTTGTTGAACTCATTTCTTATGACTGGCGGATCGCATCTGTGTTACATGTTCAACAATTAAGAGCGGGTCTCAGGACGCCTAAACAGACAAGAAACATCTGCTAGACCAACACGTCTTTTGGGGTTAAATTACAATATCTGTTCTTCATTTGCATTGGCCTGAATTTGGTGAAGCTAATGAAAAAGTTTGGGCTATGTTTGGGAGGAAAATGTATTTCTCACTTAAAATCAGGATGCAAATTTTCGTTTTTTCCTTTCCCTCAAACTATAAGGTCCAAGTCTAGTCTAAAATACAAACAACTGTCGCTTATTTATTTGCATGTGCGCATCTTTTTGTTAGACAACACACAGTAGTAAGTTGAAAAGTCAGATTCGATGTTTGATATGAGAATGCCAAAAAGGCATTAACATTTCTACACAAAACTAAGTTTAGCTTCCAATTGGGACAGGAGACATAAACCGTCTAACCGTTGAATATTGATGAATGAATGAATTCTTGCTCGGCCATGATGCTTCCTACACCAGAAAGAAAAGACAATAAGACACTTTGAGCTAGAGGACCACTTGGTTTAGTAGAATACATACTGTACCATTACTTAATCGATTCCTTGCTTTGAAGTAATACTCTAACATGTAACAAGCTTAAACTTAATCATGCTCAGCAACTTCAACATGTCCTGCTAGCAAATGTCAATAATTGATGCTTCCATATCCATGCCGACCATGAAATCACAACTCAGAAGATAATCATCATGCAGCAGCTGTTGTGATGTTCAAGTATCTTATAAAGGTCAAGAAACTTTGGTCCAAATGCAACAATAGATGAAACCTAGACTTATTTCTCATAATTTTTGGAACAACATGCAAACAGCAGTATACACACATCCCACCTAAGTTCCAACTGAATTACTGAAACTTGAAATAATATAGAGATCACAATGAATGGAACATTGTCAAAGTACTTGAACATAGTCCCCAAGGACTCATGGATATAGAGCGGAAACCACCAAGTGGGTATATTTGGAGGAAGTCAGTTGTTTTCAGAAGAATATGCATGATGTACCTGAAACTCACTGAATTAGTGGCGAGCAGTGCATGAAGGTGCTAAAAGCAGAGTTATTGCATAGCAGCAGAAAACATGATGCTGCAAGACAAATCCATGCTTTCCAACCTCTTCCTACTGTGTTGTTTCCGTATTTTTCACTTCCCAATTCATATGGGTAGGTTTCCAAACGGTGAACACCCATAGACTTGAAGATAGAATTAAGAATGAGGGCCTGGACTTCTGTTACCCAATAAACACCAAATGGAAGTAAGCCAGAAATATGCAGTTACAAGCACACAATCCTGATTTCCCCATACTAGGAAACCTGATAAATTGCTTGAAATGCTCATAGCCAGTTATGAACTAGAATTTTCTTGTTCGGGAGAACATATCAAATATCACATTCATAACTAATTGGTAAAGTACATAAAACATCATATACAATTCATTGATAAAAAAGTAAAATAGCATCAATGCAATTAAAGTGCCCAGAACATTAAAAAAAACCATCAAGACAGACCAATCAAAATTTCAATCTCAACTCCAAGCATAAGGGATGTGAAACTCAAAAAGGCAAAAATTCTGGAAACACCAATCAACATAAATTCTTATGTAGAAAATGAGAAACAAAAGGCATAGATGCAGATGAAGTTAACTAATAAATTGGACAAAATAGCAATTACCAATAATGCCCAATAAAAATTTCAAAGTTGGCGTTGTTGGCGTAATAATAGCAAATAACTATATATTAGGCCTCTCAATTATGACATATTCTCTCTTTTTTTCAATAAAGGCCGAGGTCTTACAGCCTCGTTCGCTAACTTTCGATGAAGTTTCTGCTCATAGAATATAGAGAGGCGGACGTGCCTTGTTCTTTCTCTGAGGCCCTACTTCTATTCCTTACTATTTCCTACCATAATGAGACACTGCAACTGACAGATGTTTCTTGGGACAGAAGCACCTTCAATGTTTGGTAACCCCTGAAGATGCAGGTAAACAACAAGGAGGATGGAACATAGAGGTAGAATTATAGTGAGGCATTTATAATGAAAGAACTAGGACAATTGTAATCTCCCAACAAAAGCTATGTTAATAAGAACAAATTTACCAATTTCCATTTACTCGTCAAAGTTCAGTAACTCTAGCTAAATAGGAAGGCGGGAACGCAATTTTCTTCTTTTCTTTGAATTGAAAATTTCCTACAACCCTTTTTCTTTTTTTTGGCACAATTACCTTTGTATCTGACTAAATTAGCAACTGTAAATGGGATAAGAACTTATTTGTCTCCGTTTTTGTAGAATACCTACCAGTATCTCTCTAGAACAATTAATTAATGCGCTGGATAGGTGATGCCTGCCTTTTCATTGACCTTTTCTGTATTCTGACTGATATCTGCCATCATCCAGATATCAACAAAATTTCCCTTTCCGTAGCCAAAACTTATTCGCAGATTCAATGGTGGAAGCAAGCCGAGTTCAACTAAACAGTGCTCCCTACAGAATTGAGATGGTTATGAGCTTGAAGAGTTCAAAGAAAAATTAAGAGAACTAAAAACCATACAAAGAATTACCAGAAGTTATCCCTGAGTTACGCTTTGGCATGCCCAATCTAACATATTTTAAACCTTTGATTCTGCACTATTCAATCTTTACATATATCATATTGGTTGTATTACACACTTAGACACTCATCTTCTTGTGGGTGGAAAACGATATAGCATTTCTTCATCAACTTCAGACTCCCCTGGTTTTACCTAAAGGACAGTCAAATTCTCATAGAACTTCATCGCGACTTAATAAATGGCTTACAACTCATCCTGTACATAATTTTAAGAGCATATTGATAAGGAATTAATACATATTGTTGTAGACACAGTGCAGATCTTTAAGAACACTGTAATCCAATATCTGCTTCAAGATTAAATTGGAAGCACAGGTTCAAAATCTAGCTATTGACTCACAGCACTACTCCAAACTATAATATTCTACATCTAGAACCAGCACAAGAACCTAAACTGTAAACATAAAGCTCTATCCAGGTTGCTAACAATTACTTTCTTAACAGCACAATTTATTCGTTATAGAAAAATGAGAAATCCAACAAGGCCAAAAGTACAGTCCATGAAGAAGCTATCTCCAGGTTCTTAACAGCAAAACTAAAGCAGCAAATAATTAGTGATGAGATAATATCACTTACCATGTAATAATGATTGTTTAGGCAGTGCTCATAATTTGTGATCATCCTGATAATGACCATGATAACAAAGCTAATGACCTTAATCTAGGCAAGTATGGAATTAATCATAATAATCAGAAATAGGTGTTTCGATGAGAAATAATCCTGGTGTGTTTTTCAGAAGACCAACTCTGACCCAGATGAACCTTGCTGTGAAAATGAATTTTCAGAAAGATTGTCAAAGTGATACAATGATGTCATAAAGATGGCAGACAGAAAATACGAGACATTCTGACTTTGACAAAAGTGATAATATTTGCAGATTCATACAACACAGCAATTTTAAAGAAGTCAATCTAGTCAACTGAACGGCATCTTCAGTAGAGCAGATTGACTTGGAAATGAATTCTGTACATCTCCAGCCACAGAAATCAATTTACACAATGCTGTCATTTATTTATCTTCCAAAAGAGCGGAAAAGGCAATAACTTAATTGTGTTTGGCAGAATATTTTATCACTCTGAGTCAATGTTATTATCACCGGAGGGTTTCTGTCTTGTCTCCGACAAAGAGAGCCGTCTGTTGTTTGTGGAGCCTGCTTCCACAAGTCTATCTGGAGAGAAACTTAATGCAACAGTTCCTGATGATGATGCCAAAAAACGACGAATAGCTGGGGAGTCAGTTGATGATGATGCACCAGCATTGTATCCAAAAACAGTCATTGGGTGGTCAAACTTGCAGCTTGGGCCAAATTTGCAAATTCCATATCGGGAGTAGAATACACATAGAGGCTCCCCCTAAAATCAACAAATAACCAAGAAAATAGGTGACAAAGAACTGCTTGATCATTTATAAATAGTCAAACAGGTAAGACACCAAAATGAATAAGGAAATTACAGGTCTGTTTCTTCTCACTCAATTTCTTTCTTTATACCTATTTCTAACAGGATTTTGCGGGGTTTTCTTCTTCATTCAAGTTCGTTTCCTTCACATTTATTTATCTACCTTTTCTCTCCTGACCATTTCTTCTGAGTTTGTCTTTGCAAGGCCATGAAATGCATGAAATTTCTAATAGTATATAAAATTACAAATGTACTTCTGAATCATCAATATATAAGATGCTTCCATGTGCAATCAAGTTTATTTTTGTCACTAGTTTTGCTATTCGTTTCTGCTAATTTGCTATTAATGCTATCTACATAATAGTCCGCCGTACACAGTCCAATCTAAGGTTTTATTGTCCAGTCAGAGGTTTCTTTAAGAAGAACCAACACGCTCTTTTCAATGCATTTTCTGTATCTTAATTCATGTTGTTCTTCTTTACCCACAATCCAAAAAAAAAAAAATAGACCTTTATAACCTCTTTACCGGGTCAAACATGGATCCATGTAATCAGAAAGCAACTGGAGAGAGAGCGAGAGCGAGAGCTAGAGGGAGGGAGGGGGGAGAGAAAGACAGAGAGAGAGAGATGGAGCATAAACTATGAGCCCAATAAAAGTATGACAAATATTTGGACTTAAATATGTCATGAAACAGAAATCAAGCAACCTAAGAAACTTCAAGTGATGTAACTATATGTTCTAGGGTGATACTTCATCAGATATCCTGGTAGAGAGAAAAGAGAAGGGCCATCTTCATTCAAAAGAAAGCCACCAAATAACCCAGCAAAACGAAAAGTAGCATAGGAAATTAAAATGTAGCATATTTATTGTTGAAACAATATTAAGAAGTTCCGAGGTTTATCACATGAAAACGTCGAATTTAGTAGGTCAGTTTCCACAAATTTTATCAATCAACAATACGGGCATGTTTAGAATCAATTAAAAGATCCAGAACAGGACAATGATTTTAGAATCATATAAGAGATCTACTTGCCTTTTATTCTCTACAAGAGATCATAGTTTAGCACCACACAATTTTAAGTGAGTAAAACCACTGAAAACTAATGCTTATTGTCTAACAAAATAATTTGGGTTTAACACATCATGGCTAAAGGAAGGTTCCTACAGAAGAAACAACATCGTGTTTTAAGATCTACTAGTTGATCTGAAGTGAAGGGAAGACAGAACCAGCTACAACTTGCTGATTGATCAAGACATCAGATAAGAAAATAAGCTGCTTTAAATGTGTCAGATGAAATGAATAGCTTCTTAAGCCATGACTTTTACGGCGCGTGTCATCCATTTTCACATTTATTCGAGATCCTATTGAGGGCAAAAGATCCTGCATCGACCTATGTGTTTTATCACTATCTTGTACTTATGGACTATCATGCTTGATTCCACTTCTTTTCTACTCCTTCAACCCTCTACCTCAAGTATAAAACAACAAATTATAGCAAGATCTTACTGTGAATTTCAGGAGCCCGTCAGAGGACAGCTAAAGCGAACACTGTGAGAAGCAAAACAACCTATGGAAACTAAACTTATATTGATTAGCAATCCTTCAAAAACAATGCATAGAACCTGACTACAAGAATAGATGAATAACAGAATATGAAAGGCAGGGATTCCATGATTGTTTATTTAACCCAGGAACACCGCAAGGAAAAACCACATAGAAATGTCAGATAAAAATATCTCAGAAGAAAGACCTGACATGGCTTACCGGGCGTAAAGGAAGTCCAATTGGACTCAAGATACAATCAGGAACAGGGATAAGTCTTTCTCTAGGATGGTGAAATTTACATACTGCACCAAATTTGCAGTCCCCAGTCTTCATATAGAACTGGCATTCGGGTTGACCTGGTCTCTCAGGAAATACATTGTCCCTCTGAAATGCATAATACCCCATGGGTAGAGAACCAGAATGAAATTGTGTTCCTGCATCTCCAGTTTCATTCTGGAGTGACCCGCCATCTTTCTGGCTGTTCCCTGCTGCAGGGTGTTGGTTTTCAGAAGATAAAACTGAACCTAGCTGCCCCTGGAAAAGAAACCACTGCCTAAGCAAATACGGAATTTATATGTCATGCTTTTACTAGGTTTCAGATGCAAAACAAATAAAATTTTCTCAATGTGTGGAGATCAGACTCAGTAAAGAATAAAAAGGAAAATATGTGCGAGCAAGTGTGGTGGGAGCTAGAAAAGAGATATAGTTGAGGAAGAAAGCACATGTCACTAATATGATCATCTTTTTACCAGAATTCCCCATCAAATGACATTCATTTGATCTAGAAAAACAGAGCTCTTTCTGATACAACTTTATACTCCTATAGAGAGGGAATGATGCATCAGATATACTGTCAACTTAAATTACACGCTTCTTGGAGAAAAACTTGCCTGCTTAAAAACATATTCTCAGCAGCACTCAGACACTAGAGAGAGATAGAGAGATCTAATGCGAAGTCCATCTTTAACAGTACAATTTAATCAGAGAAGCAACTTGTACATGGATATATCTTGATGACACAGACAAAGTATGATATAAGCTTTATGGGGCAATTAACTGCCCATACAATAGAAGAAAGGGGCACTGAAGATGCTCCAGTGCAATGCACTAAGAGAGAAGCAAAGCTACACCTAACAGATCAATTAACAAGCTGAATGCAAAACACTAAAACTTCACATGGTATAGGCCTTAATATCCTAGTGGTAGTGCTCAACCATTTCTAAACTAAGTCCATATCACAAAAAAAGGAAAAAAATGCTGAAAGTATTTTTTCATATAAAATCAATTAAATAATATGTCAGAGAATGATATGGAGAAAGAAAAGAGATGATAGAAAATTTAAATAAATGTGAGAAGAACAAAATATAATAAGATAGAGAAGAGAGAAGGTGTACAATGTCTTTAAGATGAGAGCGTAGGGGAGAACATGCTAGAGAGAAAAGACAAGGTTAAGAGAGAAATATAACTACCTGCCAGACTAAACCTATTCACCCCTCTCCAATTCTAATAGTGTAAATTTTTCAAACAAAGATTATCTGAAGTTCCATACTGCAGAAAATTCCTTCATGGTTATATCTTTTATATTTCATTCTGTCTATTGGCATGTTTTACTCCAAATCTCCAAGCTAACTTTACAGGAAATGAGCTCACACCTGACTCCAGATGCTTCCTTCATGCTTCTCTTTACATTTTTTCAATTAGTTCTTCCATGTGATGGGATAACATATGAGGCTGGGTTGGTGATATGCATTCAGATCTCCACTTACAATCAGGCAGAAACGCATTCTTCAAAAAAGGCGCTAAGAATGGAACAAAAGATAGAGAGTCGCAGGGGAAAGAACAATCCCACAACAAACTCAAGAAAAATGAAGAAGCGAAAAGCATAATGAAAAATAAGTTGACAATAAGATTACACTGTATGTGTTCCATCCTGGGACAGATACCACACCCTGCGGCATAACAAGTGGTGCATAACTTGAAGGGCTTTGCCACCGTGGACTGGGGATGAAGGAAGCTCTTGACAACGGAAATGACAGCTGACCGGCTGTTGGAGAATGAATAGGAGGATATACAGCAGAACCACGTACAGAGACCATCATATTAGATGGCTGAGGATGGTGGAATTTACAAGTGCTCCCAAATTTGCACTGTCCATTTCTCATATAATATGCACATTCTATCTCATTCTGCATCCAGTCATAGAAAAACAAGTCAGAACACCTAAATCACTAGATTGAAAAATTGACATTTTTCAGAGAACTCGCTCTCTGTAATCTAAATCAAATGTCAAAAGACCTAGCTATTCTAAGAACTGATAGTCTCATCAAGAAAATCCTCTAGAGAAGGAAGAAGGTATTTTCCAAGTTCTTCACATGGTACCAACAAAAACATCATCCTTTTCTGTTGTACTTAGTCATGGCAACAGAGTAACCAGCTTATACATCTGCTCCTATGTCATGCTTCATGAATTGGAGTATGCATCACTGCCAAAGTGTCTCTAATCTCATTCAAATTGCTTTCTTTCTCATGCCTTAGACTAGTCCACCATTTTTAACTGAACTAACTCATATTCCAGTTCACGAGAGTTAAGACACATTTCTTTTACCATTGTCAAGGTCCCTATAAGTATTTCTCTAGATAGAATTACGAAATTTATGAGAAGCTAATGCCCATGAACATCAATCAACTACCAACAATTAAGATTACACACCTAGTATATGCAATATTATCTAATATCAATCTAGTGAAGTTGGGCAAATATGAAATGGAAGATATACAAACTCCAAAGCTAATATCCATGAACATCCCTCAATTACCAGTAATTGACATTCAACACCTAGTAAATGGAATATCACCCTATATAACCTGACGCAGTTGAAATAAATCATGATTTAGAAGACATGTATGCAAATTGCAACTGTGTCATAAGTTGATCACATTTAAAACTGACTATGAGAACAAATTGGAAAATATGACTAAGAGGAAAGTAAATATGCTAACCGGACGAAGTGGATAACCCAAAACATTTAAAGCAACTCTTCCAGCAATTCCAGCTTTGTCTCTTGGATGATGAAATTTGCAAGTGGCTCCAAATTTGCAGGTCCCCGTTTTTAAGTAATACTAGAGAAGAGTTCAAAATATTCAAATGAACATACTAATAAGTAATTTGAATATATGCAAACACTCAAATTTTACTTCAAGAATCTTTACAACACTTTGCGGGATAAAGATACAGATTGAGCACCCCAAAGCATACATAAAACAAGAAGTGAAGGCATACAACTCTTTTAGCTCCTCAGAAGACATGCATCAACTATATATGAAGTTTATCAGATAAGTATTGAGTAACTCAGAGAAAGCCAAAATTTAACAGAATAAGAAGGTAACAACTAACAACAAACATGTGACATGGTTTTTTCAGTTGTTCTTTACACGAGTCATCCTTCAATTTCCAAATTCATCTGATTTGTATCTGCCAAATGTTACATGGTGCATTTCCTTAAAATATCAGAAATCAAAAACAAAAATTTACATTCACACTGTATGAGAAATTCCAGGTATTTTTGTCAAAAGAGCTTACTCACACTTCAAGTTATTGGAGACTATCAGTGCATCTTGAATTTCAAGGTTGAGAGCAATGATTATGGAAGGAACTGTCATTTCTGTCATTGAACAGCCACGTGAACTGGAATATAGTTTCAAGCAAGATTTGTCATCATAGTTCTTTCATATTGTCCTAGAATCACCCAAAAATGAAGGACCAGTTTGAAGTTTTCTTACTGTTTCCTTCAATAACTGGCTTTCATGATGAGTTTTGACCTATTCTTTTTTCCCAATAAATGACAGTAATAATATGGTTTCATAGGGTGACACCAGCTATTATGATTCCACAAGCTGAGAGGTTGTGCAAGGAAGGTATAATACTGGTCTTTTAGGTTATAAGCAGTCAGAATTATAAATCATAAATTCAGTTATTAAGATGTAAATCAGGTGAATAACATGAAATGAGAAACACAGCATAGAATCAGGATTGGCAAATCAGTATTTGACATATATCGTATCTCACAAAGAAATGCCTAACAGCAAATAGAAGCGTCAAATTAAGCAATAACATGTAAGAAGACAAGCTTTCAGTAACAGGACAGGTCAAATGGAGCAATAGCTTTGTAAGCAGACAAACTTTCAGGCTCCAAATTGATTTAACATGTATGCAGCATCAAGAACGAGAATGAAAATTTAAAGCTCAAAGTTTCATGATTATACGGGTTACAGAAAGAACTTAATGCTCAACCTCAAAAAATCTCATCTGATCAAAAGATGCTCCACAAACTAAAGAATTGTCTTTGTTTCCTAATAAGGAAGTCCTTTTACCAAAGTGTCTCAAAATGTTCACTATGACGGTAGCCAGGAAAAAAATGCATGTTGATAGGCTGAAGCAATTACTAGAGCCTTATACTTGTTAGATAGCATCAATAACATAATAATGTGGGGGATTATTCAAAAATCAGAAGTTCAAGGATTTTCTCAGAGGATAATTAATATCTTATGTCATAGTTCATTAAATATTTGAACGATATGTATATTACCATTTCCATGTGATGTATCTCAATGCTGTCCACCAGTTCTTGATGTTATGACTATAATGCATTTCACGGTTATTTTGAGGTCTATGCAAATATCTTCTCATCTTCCTTTCAACTTTTCTTGAAGTTCATCAAAGATTTTCCAGTAAGGATTTCTGGGTAACATATGTTACCAACATACTTACAGATTTTGAGCAATGCAGAAAAAGTTTCGTAGGGGTAGTAATTATAGAAGTAACATAAAATTCATGTGTAGAACATTCTGAAACAAACAGAGCACTTTGTAGAAATTAGGAAAACAAACCAAAAGAATATAAAAAGAAAGTAATACCAGCTTTCTAGAATCTAAGAAAGAAAACTAAAGATGAGACATGATTATTAGAAAACTATAGACCTTGAACTCCAGAGACAAGAAATGTTTCATGAACTTAATTTACCAAGTTCCATTAATGTACTCATAAACCATGCATTAAAAAACAGGATGATGTGTTTTAATTGACATCTAGAGGTCTGTCCCTCACTCAAAAGTACTGTAAAGGTGAGTCTTAAATGCAAAAGGTTCCCTCAACCCATGTGAATGCACTATTTAGAAAGCTCACCCTGATTGCTGAATTTTCAACCTCAAGATACATCTAGAGTGAGACAAGGAGTTTCAGGTCCCAAGAAGAAAGAAGCAACTATGACTACTGTCTCCAACATTATTTCCCAAAATGACATATCCTACTAACATTCAGAATTTTGATATGAATCTCATTTTGTAAACCTATGAGGAAAAAGGAATATGCATGAAGAAATGAATTCAGACGCAAAACGCATAAATAACAAGTTTAACTGAATCATCAAAATGGTTAGTCAAGATAGTATATGGCTCGAAAATGGACAATAGGCCATACCTGACATTCAGATTGTCCTATTCTTTCTGGATACTCGCCTTTCATCCTTGCTGTGGCAATAGCCTGCAGTTGGGAGTGGAGAGAGTTTACTGGAGCATGGTGCACAAAAAGAAATTAAATCATGTGTAAAAGACAGTCTGACAGAGCATATTTACTTCGAAAAGTATTTCGGTCGAGTCTAATGTAGCTTTTGGCTCTAATTTTGACTTCACGCTACTTGAGTAACACATGGAATTAAATACTCAGCAATTCAAACTGATATCATCACACCATACCAGTTTCCTATTTGGAGGGTGGTTAAATCGGCATGTAGACCCGAATCTGCATAGACCTGTTCGAATGTAGTATGAACAATCTGGTTCGCCTTCACGCACAGGATAAGGTCCAGAATCTATTTGTTCCCTTGTCGTATTCATTTGCCATAAAGCATCTGAAAATATTAGTTATAATTAGCTTGAATCAGTCCCTTCATATACAGCAAATGTAAAGAAGTGTGTCCAACTCGGGAATCTCAACCCGGAACTTTAGCACCATGTTCTCGATAAAACCAAAAGCTTTACAAAATTGATGAGGCCACTTTTGTGACTTTGGAGTAACACAATCTCGTTGGGAAGGAACATGAACTCAGATTTCAAATCATATGCATTAGGATGATATATTAGGAGTCCTCTGTCTACTTCCAGTTTCACTTACATTTCTAACATCCTCAAATAAATTCTCCAACTACATGATAAAAAAACGGCAAAGAAAGATTAAGATACTAAAAGCTATCAATTTCCAGAAAGAGGTAAAATAGGGTAAAATTGCAGGGATGCAATTAACTAAGCTTCTAACCGTTTCCATGGAAATTGTAGCTATTTAAATTTGGGGGAGGATAACAAATTAAGAAGACTCACATTCCAAATTGATATTGTAAAGCCTTTAAGCATGTGAAAATAAGTTAAAGATCTGTAGTTCCAATCTTAAAAGTCAAGATAGTGCATGCAATCAATTCAAAGCCACAATCGTCCAAAGAAAAGAGAAATATAAAAGTGAGAAGGGTTTAGAATTTCGAACTCAATAGCACAGTACTACTTGTATGTGATCAATTAACGGGCAAAGATATATGTAAACTTTAACTAAAAAGCCATGAGTAACATGCAGACATCGAGAACAATAAGATAGTGATGAACGGAAATCAAACTTGATTATGCAGAAAATGCGGCAAAAAACTTGCCTGGGGTATCACACAATTACTTAACTACCACAATTGTTTTATGCCCTCAATGCCGAATACATTTGCCACAAACCATCTAAATATCAGCTATGTCAGTTAGGAAACCTAACACTTTTATTGACTACCACCGGTTCATACTTAATGGAAACCACCGCTAACCAAATTTTTTCATGCACCTACTGGGTTTGGCATTTAGCTCGAAATAAATCAAGCTGACGTCTTTCGTACCAGCTCACAAGCCGTTTTCGACTTGGACAAAGTCTTAATTAACTAATCGGTATGGACCTTCACCTTCCACTTCTCAACTACCACAAGCTCCTTAGAACAAAAGATATCAAAGGGGCTGTTGGCTTATGCACTAGACACTAATAGATATTGAGACCCTCACTCCAGTTCCACTAGCATATTTGAACTAAAATGGCGAAGTAATCAAAGAGATTTACCGCCTCAAGAGAACACCAGACAAATAATGGCTATATCAGTTTGCACCAGCTTGGAAGTCAAAATAGAACTGGGAAGACTTACAGAATTTGCAAATGACCCTTCCAATACCCTCTCGTTAAAGCCTCAAGTTATAGGTGCAAACAATTGGAAAGGATCAGGAACCAAACTATAAATAAAGAAAACGCAACACTGATCACGTAGAAGAAGACAAAATATAAAGAAAAAGATAAAGACAAGAGGAAGAACCTGGAACAAGGATGGCCGTACTACTTACATTTGATCAAATTAACAGTTACAGAAACACATAAAATCTAATCGGAAATACGAATAAAACCACTACGCAGATCATGCATACATCAACGACTGATAAGAAAATAAAGTCAATGGCGACGAACAACAGGATCACGCACGCCCAAACCCCGCGCTCAAACCGCGACAACAATCAAGGGCAATCAACGTACATAGAAAAAGG